>NC_133500.1:2601281-2664553 GCF_025370935.1 Choristoneura fumiferana
GGTTCCGTAGCCATTACGAAAAATTAAGTAATATTTTTTCTAAGGATTTTGTATTTTGTACGGATATTCCAAGTTTAGGTATATTGTATACCCCAGGCCGCTATTTACTCTTAAACTACAATAATTCTCAAACAAATTTAAACCGTTATAGTTTTCCTTGTAAGTTTGATTATTTAATACAAACCTGATTTTTTTTCAAATTTTTCCACCCACTGGTTTAGATTTTAAAGGGGGGGGGACGCTCAATTTTAATGAAAATTTGCACTTTAAAGTTAAATACTTTGCAAACAAATCACTGAATCGAAAAATCGTTTTAGCAACTCCTTAATGGTTTTAAAAGACCTATCCAACGGCTACAAGGCTAAATGAGAAAAAAAAATCACCCCCAGTTTACGGCTATGGGAGGTACTCTAAAATTTTTTTTTGATTTTTTAACTGTACTATTTTATCTGCATAGTTTACATATATATTCGTGCAAAATTACAGCTTTCTAGCATTGATAGTCCCTGAGCAAAGCCGCGGACGTGCAGACAGACAGACAGACATGGCGAAACTATAAGGGTTCCATTTTTGCCATTTTAGGGATTTTTGTATGTTGTTTCGTCGCTACTCTAAAACGACGGGAACACCACACCCTCCGGCCAGACGTGTCCAGCCCAGTCCCATTTTAGCAAGCAATCTTTTTCCCAACGTCGTTGCGCGTGTTTTTTAAGCGCAGCGTGGTGTTAGGTAGTAGCTATAGCAGGCGGCGTTATCGACTCAGTCATCTCTAAAAAATAGTAGATTGTTCAACGAGGGACTAAAACAAGCCATAATGACACGAGATGTTTAGCCACCCGAGAAGAGCGAGGGTGACTATAGTTCGAGTGGCATTATGGTTGTTTAGTCTCGCGTTGAACACTCTACTTTTCACTTTGAAAGCAAATGAAAAAAAAATTTTTAATCCCTATAGAATAAAAAGGAGCTTTAGTCCCGATATGCAGAGACTAAAGTAACATTTTAAGAGCATGAGAAGTGATAAAAATAATAATAATGGGACACTTGACACCAATTGACCATGTCCCAAACTAAGCAAAGCTTGTACTATATCATAGAATAAATACATACCTAAATACATATCAATCCGTGGTGGCCGATGGCCGAGTGGTTTGACCTATGGCCTCTCAAGCAGAGGATCGTGGGTTCAAACCCCGGCTCGCACCTCTGAGCTTTTCGAAATTCATGTGCGGAATTACATTTGAAATTTACCACGAGTTTTACGGTGAAGGAAAAAATCGTGAGGAAACCTGCACAACCTGCGAAGCAATTCAATGGTGTGTGTGAAGTTCCCAATTCGCACTGGGCCCGCGTGGGAACTACTGCCCAAGCCCTCTCATTCTGAGAGGAGGCCGGTGCCCTGCAGTGGGACGTATATATAGGCTGGGATGATGGGATGAAATACATATATACGTCCAAGACCCGAGAGCAAATACTTATTCGTATTTTTCATACAAATTTGTCAATTGTGTTTAAGAAACAAAACTGTTTTGTACAATTAAGAGTTTACATACATACATTTACATATAAATAACTGCCCGGCCGGGGATCAAACCCGCGGGACCTCAAGCTTCGTAGTCAGGTTCTCTAACCACTTGACTATACCCGGTCGGTATCTCTTCCAGCCAACCTTGATAATTGCATTTAATTGGGCTATTGTTAGCTGGCCTTGATTTAAAGTACACGAGGGGGTTGACCTTGGAACCTTCCAGTACATAACATCCACCATTCTACCCTTGACATAGCGATAAGCCATAACTAAAATTTTCGCATTACATATTTTCCGCACACCCAAAACCGAAATTAATCACTTTATTACCATAGTAATAGGGTATTCGTGGTATTTCAGTCTTAAATACCTCAACCCTGATTTCATGACGTCAAGGCACGCAAATTATCGCCTGAAATAAATCAAAGGTTATGTTAGGTCAAGTGGAAATCGATGGTTCATTCAAAGTTCACGACCAGCAACAGAAGGCCTCTGCCTCTAGACGTTCTCATCATCTTCCCAGCGTATGTAAGTTCCACTGCTGGGCACAGGCCTGCTCTCAGAATGAGAGAGATTGGGGCGAAGTTCCCGCGCGGGCCCAGAGCGAATTAGGAAATTCACACACACCATTGAATTGTTTCGCCAGTTTGCGCAGGTTTTCTTACGGTGTTTTCCTTCACCGTAAAGTTCGTAGTATATTTCAAATGTAATTTCGGACATGAATTTCGAAAACTCAGAGGTGCGACCCGAGTTTGACCCTCGATCTTCTGCTTGAGAGGCGATAGGTCAAACCACTAGGCCACCACGGCTTATCAATATTTTTGTAAATTTACTGGATAAACAATTGAATTTTGATGTGTGTCCCTCGGGACTTTAGAAGTGGTGTTAGCGCGAAGCCGCGATTCAGAGGGGCTAATACGAAACTCGCAAATCGAGGTTCGTATCGCACCGTCCCTTTCACTCGCATATTAAATGACATAAGCGCCAGCGGGACGGCAACATACGAAGTTCGAGTTTTGCACTTCGTGGTATAGGGCCAGGTTCGTTAAGTTTCTGAATCTTTTATACAAACAAGTTTCACCAAATATTACTCGAGAGATTTTCAGTCGCTAGTTTGGCCGCAGCTAAGTGAATAACTTCGCCAAACTTTTCAAACTTTTCCCATTTGTGGCTTTTCGAGGATTTGCAGGGAAATCTTGAACATTATTATAGAAGTTGGTACTTTGGCCGTTAATGTCGACATGTTGCCTTAGATAACATCTTGGTCTGCGGATGGTTAGTTGGTCTGTGAGAGCCTTAACATAAAACACTTTTAAGCATCATCAATTCATTATAATTTCTGGAAGACGTTCACTGTTGAACACAGGTTTCCCCCTTTGAACGCCACAATGAACAACAGCTTAGATAGATAGAAACTTTATTCACAACAGCATACAAAGCTCAAATTACAATAGAAAATTCACCGTCATCGTCATCATCTCAGCAGTAGGAAGTCCACTGTTGGACATAGGCGTCCCCCATAGACCTCCAGTTGCTTCAGCTGGCAGCGGCTTGCGTCCACCGTGAACCCGCGGCTTAAACCAGGTCATCCGTCCATCTCGTTGGTGGAAGTCCTACGCTGCGCTTGCTGATCCGCGGTCTCCACTCCACTCGAGAACTTTTCGGCCCCAACGGCCATCAGTTCTCTTCTCTATATGTTCTGCCCATTGCCAGATCGAATCTCTGATTCTGATCTGATTCGAATTCACCGTAATTAACTTAAGACATGCACTAATAGCATAGGTCTAAACAAAAACACGCACATCATAAGAATCTAAATCTGAATCTGAGGGGGTGTACCCACCATTGGGACATGTATGAGCTTAATAAGATTTTGTTAAAAATTTCATTTTTAATACAAGCCTTTTTTTTTGTTGACTGTACTTTTTATTGACTGTACTTGTATTGTCACCCAAACTACATTTGCATACCGAATGTCAAGTCGATGCCGTTAACATTTGAAGAGTTCCGTCCTGTGGAGACGATCTTGGCCGGACTACCAGGATGTCACTACCAGATTATTGTGTGCGCAACGTTTTTTTGCATGCTTTCCACACCGCTGCTGAAAATACGCAAACGGCGCGGAATCGCAGTGACGGGCCTTAAACGACAAGACGTTTAGGGCACGTCACTGCGATTTCGTATTTTAAGCAGCGGTGTGTAGAGCATGCGATAAAAACGGTAGGCATACGGTGCGTCACTGCGATTCCGTGCCGTCACCGTTTTTTAAGCAGCGGTTTGGTGGCACCTTTAAGGCCCAGAGTTGCTTAACGAGCTATGGAGAGGGCTATATGCTCGGGGTTTCTCTACACGATCGATCTAAAGTGAGGAGATACGCAGGAGAACGAGGGTCACTGACATAGCCAAGCGAATTGACTCGTCGAAGTGGCAATGGGCAGGGCGTGTAGCACGGAGAAAAGATGGCCGTTGGGGCCGAGAAGTTCTCGAATGAAGACCGGGGGTCGGCAAGCGCAGCGTCATCGACATCTAAGTACCTTACGGCACTAGACTGTCTGTTTGTAACAAAACGCGCGGCGCATCAATCATCAATATTACTTTGACACAACCGCTGTCACGGACGTCAACAGACTATGGTGAACTGTTCACAAAAACCGCGCTGTGAACTGTTTTTGTGCGCCGTTTTGATGTAAGAAACACTCAGTCTAGTACATAGATGTCAATGCGCAGCGTATACGTTCATCAATGAGATGGACGAATGACTTAGCGGGTTCACGGTGGATACGGCCGCTTCAAACAGTGAAGATCCTACGGCTGATGTGATGATGATGATGAGTTTAACGCTAAAAAATTCAACTCAGCTAACGTATCTTCATAAAACGTAGCAGCCATTCTATTTTACAGTGCAGTAAAACTCTTTAGCAACAAGCTTTAACGTGAAGGCGACATTACGGCCCCGTTAAGGTAGACTCCGAGTAGAGCGGCTCCGGCGTCACTAACGCAGCGACAGTAACGCGGCGATAGAGCGATAGTATTATGCAGTACGAAAACGTATGAACTAACGTTCGAACGCAGCGTCACTGTTGCTGCGTTAGTGACGCGGAGCCGCTCTACTCGGAAGTCTACCTTAACGACTACGCGACGGCGCGGTGTGCGACTTCTCTGTACAGGCGAACAAATTGAATCATGACCCAGGATGGAACCTTTTAATAATCAATTTCACTATGATTTCCTTGACAAAGCTATGAGATGTCAACATGACATTAGTAGCACAAAGGTTCCAACCTTGGGTCATGATTCAATTTGTTCGACTGTACATTGCGTGAGCTGCCAGGTTACATAGGATCAGGAAATTAGCCAAGTGCGAGTCAGGCTTTGCGCAGTGTAGGATAGGGTACTTAACTCTAACATAGTTGTAAGATTTAATATTACTAACCATCTATGGACATTGTGTTTGAAATAAATGGATTATTTATTATTTATTTGTGTTATTTTTTTATCTCTCCTATTAGGAGGTAAAATGTTGCACGGGCTAAGCCAAGTGCTTTTAAATATTAAAAACTATTTCTAATTCTAACTGTAGTTTTATAGAAAGGAATTTGGTACGTATGCCAAGTGTTTAAGATGACTCTTTTTGTAATAAGTGTATGTGGCTGAGTGCATATTGAGTGGCCCGGAGGCATTATTATTAACTTATATAAATCTAATCAAACCAAATCAGCCCACATCCACCCACTGCTGACTAAAGAGTAAAGACCTCTTCATTTTCAAGCCACTTTCCCGCTTTTATGTAAAGAAGTTGTTAACAATATAGGCATATCTACCTACCTACTAAAAGCCTCAGACGCCCTAAGTCTTTTTGTTTTATTTTTAAGTTGATTTAATAAAAAAAATATTTATGTCAAGTAACTATGAGACTCATCGACTTGTTTTCCGTTAGTAAAATTTTATCAGCTAAGTCATCTATCTATAGATATCTCTATATTGTCTTATCAGGTAAGTAAGTAAGTCAGTTTTATTGCATTTATTTTCAAATAACAAACATTTCAAAAATATTCGAATGTTTTGCAAAGTGCGTAGTTCTACTTGATTTCTAATTCTGAACTCGTATTTTATTCTGTTATTGTTATCCTTTTGCGTTTTAGACTATTAGTTATTCTGTGGTTTTAGTCTTGTTTTAGTTATAATTGTATTCAACAATAGCTACTAACTACGTAACTCAATTATAAATAAGATGTATACTAAAAATTTACAGAGAAACCAATTAATTTTCAGGTGGTAGGACCTTGTAATCCGGATGCTACACCACTTGCTCGCTTATCCTGTCGTAGCAGTGCTTGCACTGTTGTTTTCGGCGTGGAGAGTAAACAGCGTGAAATTACGCACTGAGGTACATCTTAGCCTCTAGGTTGGCAACGCATCTGCAATTCCGGTGTTGCAGGTGTCTATGGGCTGATCTTATCTCAGAAGACCACTTGCTCGTTTATCCAGTTAAATTAAAAAAAAAAAAAAATTAACTCGTAATTTTGTACGCCAATTTCGCATACTAGCTGTTGCCCGCTACTCCGTCCGCGTATAGAAGTATAAAAAATAGTTTACACCCTATTCTCAGACTTACCGAATACACAAAAAAAAAAACATAAAAATCACGGCTGTCAAAGGAGTTTGGTCACAAACATTTTTGCCCCCAAAAATTTATATATCAAAAGAAGAAGATTCAACTAACAGAAAAACGGGCAGTATTAAATTATCGTTAGGCAAAGGCATGACGTGCAATAATTACTACGACCCACCAATATGATCTATACTGATGGTTTTCAATGTATAACAATAATATTACTTACTTAAATTTCATAAATATTCGTCAATACGAGTATAAATACGCTTGACTACACGATCAGTAATTACTACAATATGTTATACCCAAATATAGGGTTTGCAATATCCGAATAAAATGAATAGTTCGATTTCGATATTCGAATATTCGAATTTTTCGGATAATTTGAATATTTTGTGAAATTAAACGAAAAAGGTGGGAAAGCTGACAAGGCCAGATCTCAGTAGTTCCAATACCCGCTCTATTATGGAGACAATATAGCGCAACCGGGGATCAAAAGTCTTTATCCAGCCACTTGGAAGAAACAACCTAACGAAGCTAAAAATGAAAATGGCCAAACCGTCTCCACTAAGCCAGAAATCCTTACCGAGATTGAGAGTTTTTACGGGCAGCTGTATGCTTCTCATGCTGCACAGCCTCTTCCCGATCCAAATGACTTCAGAGCCTCACTAACTCACCACTATACTAAAGATATCCCCGGATCATCATCATATCATGTTAAAAATAGCAAAGCTCCGGGTGAAGACGGAATTACTACAGAGATTCTCAAAGCTGGAGGCTTACCTGTACTCTGACAGCTTAAGAGGCTTTTCAATTCTATCATTCACAATGGCATTAAGCCGGAGGCTTGGAACAGAAGCGTGGTGGTATTGTTCTTCAAGAAAGGCGATAAGGCTTTATTGAAGAACTATCGACCAATATCGCTTCTGAGGCACATATAGGGTGATCACGAATCTTCTTGCGGTAAAGTTGACGAGTTTCGGCCCCCGGAGCAGGCTGGGTTTCGTGAAGGCTACAGTACCATAGACCACATACACACAGTGAGGCAGATTATACAGAAGTCAGAGAAGTATAATCAGCCCCTGTGTCTTGATTTTGTGGACTATGAGAAAGCCTTCGACTCTGTTGAAACCTGGGCTGTTCTGGAATCTCTGCAATGCTAGCGTATCGATTGGCGATACATAGAGATATTGACATGCTTATATGTATAGGTCCGCAATTATGTCCGTCCAGATCCGGGACTGTCAGACAGAGCCCATCCAGCTGCAGGAGTCAGGCATGTTAATATCCCCGAAACTATTTTCTAATGCGCTGGAGGAGAGGAGTCAGGCATGTTAATATCCCCGAAACTATTTTCCAATGCTGGAGGATATCATTAAGTTACTGGACTGGAGCAGATATGGCATAAACATCAACGGCACATAAATTTCTCACCTCCGTTTTGCCGAAGAGATAGATATAATGGCAGAGTCGCTGCAAGGATTGACTGACATGCTGAATAGCCTCAATACTGCTTCCCGACGAGTGGGTCTCGGAATGAATTTGGAAAAGACCAAGTTTATGTTCAACAGTCATGTCATTCCGAGACCAGCGACCGTCGGTGGCGCCACACTCGAAGTTGTGCCTGAGTATGTACGAGTATATCTTGGTCAGACTATACAACTCGGTAGAACTAACTTTGAAAAAGAGGCTAATAAACGAATACAGTTAAAAGAAATTAAAACTAAATTAAATTAATATAAGCAAAGAAAAAAATGCAAATTGGTTCTACAAACGCAAATTATGCGAAAAACCGCATTAAAATAGGTTCAGCAGTTTATGAAAAATTTGTAGAAGAAGGATAACAGCGACTATTCGGAAATCGTATCATGTAAAAATCACGTCAAAATGCTAAAAATAAGTTAGTTTTACTTTTATTTCCTTTGTTTTCTTTGTAACGACGTATTTGTTATTTATTGTGTAGTAAATAAATGCTCATTAGTTTTTTTTAATAAAATGGTAACACGTACCTAATTCTAAACACAAGCACACTTATTATATTTACTGGTATAGTTCGTTTTTTTAGGGTTCCGTAGCCAAAATGGAAAAAACGGAACCTTTATAGTTTCGCCATGTCTGTCTGTCCGTCCGCAGCTTTGCTCAGAGGCTATCAATGCTAGAAAGCTGTAATTTTGCACGAATATATATGTAAACTATGCCGACAAAATGGTACAATAAAGAATTCAAAAAAAAATTTTTTTAGAGTACCTCTATACGTAAAGTGGGGGTGATTTTTTTTCTCATCCAACCATGTAGTGTGGGGTCGTTGGAAAGGTCTTTTAAAACTTTTTGTCTGTCCGTCTGTCTGTCTGTCTGTCCGCAGCTAAGCTCAGAGACCGTAAGTACTAGAAAGCTGTAATTTGGCAAGAATATACATATCAGTCACGCCGACAAAGGTGTACAATAAAAAAAAGAAAAATTTTTTTTTAGTGTACCTCCCATAGACGTAAAGTGGAGGTGATTTTTTTTTCTCGACTAACCCTATAGTGTGCGTATCGTTGGATAGGTCTTTTAAAACCATGGCGGGTGGTTGTAAAACGATTTGTTTGCAAAATATTCAACTTTAAACTGCAAATTTTCATTAAAATCGAGCGCCCCCCCCTTTAAAATCTAAACCGGTAGGTGGAAAATTTAAAATTCAGATAAAACTTACAAGAAAAACTATAACGGTTAAGTTTTTTGAGAATTATTTGTAGTTTAAGAGTAAATATAAAATATTCCTAAACTTGGTACAAAATACGAAATCCTTAGAACTAGTTTAGTTTTTGAAAGGTCTCTGTAGTGAGTTTATCATGTTGACCGACCTTTCCGTCGCTTAAACAACACCCTTTTTATAAAACGCGTCGCGGGACAAATTTCATATTTTTACGAGACTTCGGACCGACACTCGTCAAAATAGAACAAGCTATGTGTAGTTAGTGCTAGTAAGGTAAACGTCCGGATGCTCGACGCGCATTAGAGGACACCCTGTTGTCATCTCTATTGCTAATGACATAAGATTAAAGATGCCAGCTATTGGGACAGTGACGAGCACTCGTACGTTTATCTTATTGCAATTGGGAGAAGCGTTCACGAAGATTATTTATTACTGTTGTTCGAAAGTTTTCTACTACAAAATTGCTGATAACTTGATTATTTGCTCGAACATCAAACATTCGCCGTTTCTAATTTGTCGAACTAAACAACAAACATACCCAAACATAAACTCCAATTCAATAGAATCTGACAATCCTGTAGACACTTCCAGCCTAGTAATATAAATACCGGGCTGCCTAAGGCTTTGTGATGTGACTATTATTATTTTTTGATTCCTTTTAGATGATAATTGCAACAACAGGGACATATATAATCAAGTGTGCCCACGATAGGGTGTCTTAAATATGTAGAAAATTGTCAGATTCTATTGAATTGTACTTTAGAGCCAAGCATTGCTGCGAACATTTTCACAATCATTCCAGGGAACGCCCTAGTGAATGATCGGCAAAAAGCCCGAAGCAAAGTAGTTTTCTTATAGAATGGTCGCTAGAACGCTCGCCTAAGCGTCTTAACTGCGAACTACAGAATTCAAACTTCGTGTTTAGCCATCCCGTTAACGCTAATAATAATAATTTAATACGAGAGTGGGACGGTACGATGCGAACTTTGCGGTTATCGAATTTCGTGGTAACACCGGTAGTACCTACTATTAGTTATTCTGTGGTAACACCCCTGTTTATTTTGGGTATGATTTTATTGATCACCTAATAAATGCGTTTTCGGCGACCTAATAAATAATATTTGTTCCTAAAATAGTAGATCTGTCACCTAAATTGAATCACCAAATAATATTAAAACGGTTACAATACAATACAAAGACTCTTTATTGTACACCAGACATAGTAAGCGATACAGAAAACAGAAACACAGAGAAAAAAAAACCTAAATATTATTTAAAAATTACTCTGAAATAATATTGATCATTAAATAATTATATTGGGTTCCAAAATAATAAATGTGTCACTTAAACTGAAACACCAAACAATATAGAAATGGCTTCTTAAAAATTAATTAAAATCACTAGAAAATAATATTGATCATCAAACAATTTAACTGAAATTTGTCGATAATGATATACAATGAATGAAATAATAATAATAATATCCTCTCACAAATTACACCAATTGACCCAGCCCCAAACTAAGCAAAGTTTGTTCTATGGGTGCTAAACAACGGGTAGACATACATACATATATACTTAAAGACATACAAACATCCAAGACTCAAGTAATGTCATTTTAAAGACGGTAATTGTTAGGAGAGTGACGAGTTAAGAGGACGGGCCTTTAGATCTCTTTCCGCGGGTGTCGTAAAAGCCGATTGTAGGCACAGGGAGGTTATTACGAAATTCAAAAATCGATGTTTGTATCATACCATCCCTCTCACTCTCGTATTAAAGAATATAATAGTCAGCGGGACGGCAAGATACAAGTTCGAATTTTCCACTTCGTAGTATAGAGCCAGCTGTGACAGGAGCATCTTGATACCTAAAAACGTTCCTAATAATAAGGCTTGACGGACAGACGGACGATGAAGAGATTCTATAAGCGTTTTTCCTTACAAATAATACTATTCTAGAAACCAATCGTAAAAAACGAAAAATCTTTATCGACATTTTTTATCGATATTTTCTCACCCCTAACCCAGTTTCCGAAGGCCTGGCTAACAAGGTTTGGAGGCTTGATGCAATTAACAGTCGTCCATCGTTAGTTGTAGCCAATCAGAAGTGAAATGGCTTTTTGCATTCATTTAGTTCATTCAAATAAGACTTTATTCTGCGCTCCAGTGAGGACGAAGTGAAAACAGAATTTTAAAACCGATCTCTTTACTGATGTCGTTACATTACAACCTACAATACAATACAAATATTGTTTATTGCACACCACAAATCAGTACAATTTTTTTTTTTAAATATTATTCATTTATTTGGCCAAGTAACATCAGTCACATTTAGCAAGTCATTACAACTACTTACATGCATTGCAAACTCTTAATCTAAGTACTTAAACAATTTCAGTACTTACATCAGATTTGGACTTTTCTTTAATCAAGTCCGTGAACTCATTTACTGAATACAGTGGATGTAATTCGAAAAATTTCCATTCCTTTAAATTAGCTTTTTCTTGGTGAACTTCAATTAGACTACTAAATAAAAACAAAGATACCACAGTCATTATACTGTCTTTTGTGAAATAATGTCTCAATGTATAATATAAACACAAAATCAGGGTAGACAATAGGCAGTCTTATCGAACCTACTTACTACACAACACATGACTCTTTATTGAACACTGACATATAATAAGCAGGGATATAGAGGTTTTCCAAGGTAAGCAATAGGCGACCTTATCGCTTCAGAGAGATCTCTTCCAGGCAACCTTCACAATAGACACCTTAACATAGTGACCTTAATACTAAGTAACTGATTGATTCAAGCGTTAGGAGTACTTTGCGGAGTACCCGTGTCAATGAGAGTTTTTACTTTATACCTTGTTCCTCCACTACCACACGTGCAAGACAGCTACGTCTGTACGACACATATGTGCTTAGTCCTCCTCCACTTTCACATACAAAAAATCAGCGCTTGAAAGGAAAGCAGTTCCGTGTCGGATTAACATAATGTCCTAAGCAAATCCACGTCTGTAACAATCAATCTCCCCTCCCACAACCACTAGTAAATTAAACACCTATACATTCGGTGCCGTTTATATTGTCCTTACAAAAAATACTAAGGGGCTGTTTCACCATCCATTGATTAGTGTTAAGTGACGGTTAAATGTGATGCCGTCTCTATTTGTTTTGTTCGAATAGACGGAGACGGCATCACATTTAAACGTCAGTTAACACTAATCAATGGATGGTGAAACAGCCCCCAAATTAATTAGGTTACATTAATTTTAATAACAAAATTACAAATAGAACGAGACGACCTTAATAATGTAATGCTCTCAGCAAAAGTTTAATTTGCTTTTAAGCTAAAACAGAACTGGGAAATTTAGCACAAGTTCAGAAAAATCTGGCACTATGCTTTAGAGTTTAGAGGTACTAAAACACCAAGGTTTCAAGATATTTATCATGGTGATATGATTTCATGTAAATTTAATCCTATTTTTTCCTGTACAGTTTAAGTTCTGATCACAGCATTGGCATTACAATAGAATGCGAACAACTGGTTGAGTAGATGCGGTGATAATTTTCCATTCGTGAAGTAGGTTTAGTGATGTGCGCATACGCTTATCGATCTATCGATCGTTTAAACAGCAACCAACCAAAAATACCTGTCGTTCTTTTATTTATTTAAAGTAAAATAAAATATGATATTAAAAAAAATAGCCGATTGTATTAATATTTAGCTAGTGCACAAACATACCTACACAACTTATATCAGTTATAAGTTATATTTCTTAATTTTAATTATCATATTAAAAAAATACCGAATTGTGATGTGACTCAATCAATATCATACATGGAGGATGTTTACTATATTGAGATTCCTTTTGTAAATAACTACTTAACTTAAATTATTATGAATTTAACATAACATTAAACCTGGTCTCCGTCAAGATAATACTAATTTTTAACGTTACAAAAAAAAAAATATTTGGAAAGTAACTACTATTCATTGCTATGCTATCAATTAGTGAATTTTAGATCTGTCCCTGAAAGTAACTACTTAAGTAAATTCACTTTTACTTTAAATTACTCAATTTCTCTATTTTAAATGTAACAAAAGCAGTCAAGCATTTTGTGTTGTAACAAAAACATTTGTACGTGCATAATTTCAACAGTTTATTTTAATTAAAAAAGATAAAGATATATATAGCTTTATCCTGTCGCTCATTTCATCATCATCCCAGCCTATATACGTCCCACTGCTGGGCATAGGCCTCCTCTCAGAACGAGAGGGCTTGGGCGATAGTTCCCACGCGTGCCCAGTGCGGATTGGGAACTTCACACGCACCATTTAATTACTTCGCAGGTTTGTGCAGGTTTCCTCACGATGTTTTCCTTCACCGCAAAGCTCGTGGTAAATTTCAAATGTAATTCCGCACATGAATTTCGAAAAACTCAGAGGTGCAAGCCGGGGTTTGAACCCACGACCCTCTGCTTGAGAGGCGATAGGTCAAACCACTAGGCCACCACGGCTACGGCCACGGTTGCTCATTTAGAAGAATAAAAAAAATGGTTAGCTCTCTATACCCGGACCCGGGTAATCAAACAATCCCTTCGTAGTCCACTTCCATGAGCATCAAGAAATATGTCTGCTATATATCTTCAGGGGTGACATTTATTTGGCTTACTTTTTAATGTCCGAAACTGATTACGCATAACAGGTTTCGCATAATTTATTTACGCCGAATCTTAAACTTGCCGAAATTTAGTTCGGCATTATTCTGTATAAGCCGAATAATGGTTTACCCGAATTTATTTTGGCATAATATTAACATGGCCGAATTGTATTATGCATAATCTTGTTTAGCATATATGTAATTTAGCCGAATTTTGATAGGCCGAAATCCTGTCCAAATCTATGTCCGTAAAATAAATTACCTAATTACTATTGATGACTAGAAAAATAGGTTATTAAGGTTAGAATTGTATTTGTAATGGAACGAACAGCCAGCCACCAGTAAAAGAGGCACGGGGATAAAGAAACAAACAAAATCCTACGAAGCTTTTTGAAAAAAAAAAAATATTTGATACTTGGATAGGCGAAACCGTAAAGGGGGACCAAGGGGCAAGGGGGGCTGCCCCTCGCAATAAAGAAAACCCAGGTAACGTGATTGCTCAACTATAGGTTAGGTTAGGTAAGTATTTTGTCAAGGCGCGAAGCGCCTTAACTAGGCGGAATAGGAGCTCCGTCGACTTCGCCTCAGAGTCGTTAAATTCATATGAATATTTGCTTTCCAGACATAAAATTGGTGTTACATTAAGTATGCGAAAGTAACTTTCTGCGTAACTAATGCGTAAGATGCTTAATGGTTATGCGTAAGAGAATTCTGCGTAAACTGTTATGCGAAAACAGTTTCGGCATAAATACTATTATGTGTAAACAGATTATGCAATATAAAATTATGACTAAGAATATGCGTAAACAAGGGGAACCTTTGTTCAGTTTCTAGCTCTAGTTATTTAGGCTGTGCTTCAGTGGCGAAGCGTGTGTATCAGCCGCCCAGGGAGGAAGAAAATTTTGCCGCCCTCATATTTAGCGTACTCATTCTAATCGATCCGGTCTAATCGGTAGGAATTATCATCATCACCCCAGCCTATACACGTCCCACTGCTGGCCATAGACCTCCTCTCAGAATGAGAACACTTGGGCCGTAGTTCCCACGCGGGCTCAGTGCGGATTGGGAACTTCACACATACCATGATATTTTATGGTATTTTGCCGCCCCCTAAATGTGCCGCTCGGGCGGACCGCCTCCCCGCCCCAACTACGCTACGCCAATGCTGTGCGCTGTCTGTGTAGTCATTTTACGCTATTATTATGGGTATAGAGGAGTATCAAGTGATTATTAAAGACATCGACCTCAGGCAGACACTGACCCACTTCTAAACATCGACAAATCTCCCCTCACTACACAAATCAACTAAATTGTGCAGTCGCATTCATCTCGACTACACCGAGCAAATGTTCCTTACAGTTTGGCCCAAGCATTCAAACAAAACACTATCTCCCCAGTGCCTAGACTCTAAAACTCGTAGATCTTAATGAAGATATGTCTCAAGTGGCTACAGTTTTGCTACTAGGACAAAGTCTCGACGATCTATCTTCATAAGTTGGTTAAGGTTTATAGTTTCATGAAGATCAAGTTTCTAGTACAACAGAAGGAGTATACTAAACGGGTTTGCTACGACGCTTTTGTAGATTCATGAAATTGTACTTATGTGCTTATCGGATTGTTGTGAGACTTTGTTTTCCAGCTTTATTTGGGATAGAGTAATGTATGTTTGGAGCACGACACTCAACTGTCAATCCCTTCGTCTAAAGCTTGTGCCATGCTTGTGTCTTAAATGTCTCTCCTCCGATATCTAGGACAAAATCTCCTAGCAACTTTTAATTTGCAGTAGTATTGTAGGTATACTTGCAACAGTTCATAAAATCCACAAGTGACTAGTAAGCACCGTCATCTTTTTCTAAAACCAGATTGAAAGGTCGTTTCATAATTACATTAACCATAAGACTTTTACCCGTTTATAATATCGTTAGCGTTTTAGAAGAACTTGTTAATTAGTACAATATATATATAGTATAGTATATACAATATAGCAATACTCTCCCTGTTGTTTTACGCTGGTCTCTTTAAATTTGCATAACATTTTTAATCCAATCCAGTTTTAATAATCGAGTGAATAGTGAATCTCATTCTTTTAAGGACCTTATTACTTCCTAAGGGATATTTCCAACATCTGATGTTTGAGGTAGAAGAAACTAGTTTCCCTGTGATTAAAATAGAAGTCTACACAATTCTTTAACGATCTGTAGGGGCCGTTTCACCACCCATTGGTTAATTTTATTTGACGGATAAATGAGATTCCGTCTCCGTCTAATCACACAAAACAAACAGAGACGGCATCACATTTATCCGTCAGATAAATTTAATAAATGGATAGTGAAACAGGGCTTAATATCCAATTTAAACAGAGACTGAAATCGCTTAGAGCATTTGGAAATCTTGTTAGTGCCAGAACAGTAGTGCTTTCCTTCGACTTAAGTGCGATGTACTTGTGTTAATGTGGTTTGTGGGTGCAGTGCTGGTGGTATGTTCGGTGCAGTGCCTCCAGCTGGACAGCCAGGCCTCCACACGAAGGCCGAGAGTCACCAAGTACAGCAAAACTACCGTCACTCCTGGTGTTACGACGGTAAGTGTTTTTATTTTGAGACCTTCTCAGAAGGTTAGCAAGTTTGTGAAATCTACTACTTTCCTATTATAAAATAGAGACATCAAATTCGTGCTTTGTCCAAACTTTACATAATATCACGTAAATAATCATAATTCGTCCTTACGATGAATCAGGAGACCCACTTGCTCGTTTGCCACTCAGTCGAATAATAAAAAAAAGAATACTCTACCTACGATTTTTTTTTATTCATAGCAGGCAATGAATGTGTGAAACCACTTTATTATCAAACGGTGATAGTGTTTGTTTAGGTATTTGTGGGCTCTTGCTCTTGTCTATGACTATGCCCATGACTTTAAAATGTAGTTACCTTGATTTGAATAAAAAAAAATGGGATCAAGTGCCTAAATCTTCAGTTACCTTATTAAACAACATTAGTAAGTAATTTTCCAATTCCGCCTTCCAGGATGTAGCAACAGAGCGAAGCCTAGTGACAGCAACGTACCGCCTGCAAGGAGGAGGCGGCGAGACCTGCATTCTGCTCACAGTCGACGCACTCATAGACATATCATACGTCACCAAGCTCAACGAGCGAGCGGTAAGGATATGAAAGTAAAGTGTTAATGTTAATAAGAATGAAGTTGTGAAGGTGTTGGTTACAAAATCATGCAATAATATCAGGATTGATTTATATGCGATTTAGTATGGAGATAGTTTAAGTTCAGGGAAAGGAGATAGAATAGTTTTTATTTTGGAAAATTGCATTGTTCTCGCGTAGTAGTGCAGACGAGGTCACGGGCTAATTGATGCTAGTGACGAATAAAACAATAGAAGAAAAATAAGTAGGATAATGAATGTGTGCCCACTCGTAGGCAGTATAAAGAGTTTGGTAAGAACTCACAACACGACGATCAACATCAAGACACCTGACTCCGTGTTATGCCTGTGAGAAAACGGGTCAACTTATGATTGGCCACCATGCCGTGACAGCATGATAATTCAAATAATCAAAGACCATTTAGATTGAGCTAGATTGACGTGTCACAAGTAGGTGTATCGGGCACTTCAGTATTTTCCATTCATTCTTCTATATGAGTTCAATCAAGGACGCCAATCGCTAAATGTAGACTTTCCACCCCTCATTAATTCTACAACGAACGCTATTTGCATTAAATAATCCCCGACTAATTTTAAATTTCCATCTTTGATTCTTGCTTGACGTAAAATGGCCTCTTAGAATCGCTATTTGTAATAAGTCACCATCTCTTTTCCTCATCCTACACCATTTACCAAAATGAAATTAGAATACGATTGTGATTCCTAGCACATTAGATAATAAGCCTAGTATGTACATTAGTAATCATTCTCTCTGTGTACCTGTTTCTGTATCGCTTACTACTTATGGTGTACAATAAAGAGTCATTGTATTGTATTGTACCTCAGAAATGTTTTGATATCCAACAAATATTGATCTGTTTACGTCTCTCGTCTACTCTGTTTATATGCTAATAAAGAGCATGTTTTCGCTAGTTTCCAAATGAAGAAACTAATAAAAAGAACAAATTATATGAACACTGTAAACAAAATAGTCCTTCCCTTGGGCAGTCGTGTAACTTTTGCACGAGTAGTAAGAACATTTTTTTGAAGCGTTATGGCGTTTTGACTACTATGTCTCGTGTTCTAGAAATACATTTATTTTATTGTTAATTACACGACTGTCCAAAACGATATCTTCTGTATTCTCCTCATGGTTAGTGTATGATGCATTCCGTTTGCGTTGATGATTTCAACAAATTTATTGGTGTTACTAAGTAACCAAATTGTTAGCATCCGCCATCTTAAAAACATGCAAATGGCGCCGACCAATTTGTGTAGATGTCGCGATTTGCGTGCCTTCCTACAGAAGGCCATCCAAATTTGGCAAATTTTAGAAAAATACAACTTAAAAATAATGTTTCTAAACGGTTACTACTACACTACCCTACCTTTTAGATAAAGGAGTTCGAATAAGTAATGTAGTTTCAGTTAATTCGGATAAGTTGTAGAGTTTAGTGCCCTGATCAAAGTCGCTACAAGAAAGTATTTTTCTTGACAGACTGGATTAGTTTGCTGCAAATTTGAAATTGGAGTGATATTAAACTTAAACTATTTTTTTTTCAGGATGCGAACACGTTCGTGCCAAATAACGCGAAGGTGGAGGGTGAATGCAAAGAGGGGGACTCCGAGAGACTCGTCATATCCTTCAAGGAGTTTACGCTAGAATTCTCTTTTGCTAAGGTAACGTGGACGTTGAACTAAAACGAGCCTTGCTCACTAAACAGTTTCAGATGAATCATGGCTAATTTCACTTTGGTCACGTGTCTATTGGTGACAAGAGCACGCGCATGAGGGTCAGCTTGGTCTGTACAGTCACCTGCATTAATATCTGCCACAGAAGAGCGTGCAAAAATATCTGACACGCCCTAAAAATAGAGTCGTCTCAGATATAAATGTACAATTAGCTGTGTTGTTGTTCTTTGTTTGTGTCAAATATTGGTAATGGCCTACAATATTGGCATGCATTTGACGACCGATTGGCCAAGTGGTTAGAGAACCTAAAGCTTGAGGTCCCGGGCTCGATTTCCGGCCGGGGCAGATGTTTGTATGAATAATACGAATTTTAGTTCTCGGATTTTGGATGTTAAATATGTATTTAAGTGTGTATTTATCTATAGTATGTTTATCCGTTGCCTAGTATCCATAGTACTAGCTTTGCTTAGTTTGGGACTAGGTCAATTGGCGTCAAACGTCCCATGGTATTTATTTTATTTTATTAATTGTTGCCTAATTATATATTTTTACAAGCCTATATATCTATGTATGTATCTGCGCGTCAAATCTTGCGAGTTTAATTTGACCCACCTCTACTGGTCGGATTGACTTGAAATTTGGCATACTTATGGAAATCTGGTGACAATACAATAATCTACTAGTGATATCCTGGAGGTCTAGCCAGAATCGTCTCCGCAGGACGGAACTCCTCAACGGTTAATGGCATCGACCTGAAATTTGGTACGGAAAAGTAAATTGGATGACAATGCAGGTACAGTCAACAACTAACCTAACCTAACCTAGCTTATTAAACTGACGACAAAAACAACGCTTTCAGACCCCAGGCGGCGAGCGCTGGTACTCAGGCAACATCAGACTGACCTACAACTCCAGCGCCCGCATCCTGGAGCACGCGGCGAAGCAGGGCCGACGCGTGGTCCTTACCACCAACTCGCGGTCGCTGCTGTTCCCGACCCCCGTTGGGAAATCCTTCTTCTGTCCCGAAGAAACCATTATTGACTTGGTTGAAGATGAGGCCAGGTAATATATTAACTTCATTATGAGATAAACCATAATTACATAGCATCAAATATAAAAAAATAAACTATCTGAAACTTAAAATACTTACATAAAATAAAAATAAAACCTAAAACTAAAACAAATTACTTAAAGTAGCCCCCTTGGACAAGGTCCCGAAGATGCTGGCAGCGTTTCCTGTTTGAATAACTAAGCTAATTCTTTGTCCGACGAAGCTGCCAGCTCTTCGGTCCCCTGTGACGTCTATTATAACCTTTTTGAAATTTCTTAAAAAGGCCTAAAGCGCTAGGACCACATAGGATCGCATATTATTACATATTTTGGTATCACATATTATAGGTGTATCATAATATTCATGATATAACAATACGCATTAAATTAAATAAAACTATCATAAACTTAAAATACTTAAGTACGAGTTTGATTGTTGATTGTTACATTCATAAAAAATGGCGGCACTGTGCGACCGTCATGATGACACTTTGGGCTTATAACTTCTACCTTTTTATCAATATTCCCAGATCTCAAAACTTCTTGGTCTCAAAATATCTAAATTGTAGAATGCCTAATTTTGTTATCTTATAACACCGGAATCTTAATATGGCTGAATTTCAAAATACCTTAGTCTCATAATACCTAAACTTCAAAATGACTTTCATGGCAAAACAACATATGCTTAAAACAACCCAAAGTTAAAATGCCTAAATTTGTACGTTAATAATCAACATCAAATTTCTCGAACACCTCCCGTGAAAAAAAATTAGGCATTTTGCCTTTTGGGTGTTTTCGGTTTGAGTTGTTTTAATATTTTGTCATTTCTGTCATTCGGTATTTGAATGAATTGTGCATTTCAATCTTTAGGTATCTAGAGGATATGACATTTTAAGTAAATAATGAATTTCGTTCATTTTAATACAAGAGACAATTTGAAATTTTAGGTATTATGAGTCTCATCCACAGCTTACCAGCCAAATGCCAGATGCCATCCAACCTACGGGCCGGTGGTCTGCCCACAATCTTGACCACCGCTCCGTAACTGTTTTTAATCATCTGTTGTCGCTACGTCTTGCCAAGTGTACCTACCGCCCATCCACAACTCCAGTCCGTTTTCGAATTTTAGGATTGACAATGTGGTGCCCAGCATAGGCCGCTCTATGGCTCTTTGTATTGTGCGACTTTTATTTGGTGCATGTTTGCCTTCGTGAGCGTACAGTCGAACAAATTGAATCATAACCCAGGTTGGAACCTTTGGGCTACTAAATTCATGTTGACATTTCATACTTTTGTCTAGGAAATCACAGTGAAATCGATTATTAAAAGGTGCTACCCTGGGTGGTGATTCAATTTGTTCGACTGTACCTTTTTCAGAACCTTAGGGGGACATCCATAAATTACGTCACTATTTAGGAAGAGGGGGGGAGTCAGGCGGTTTGTGATACAGAAACCAAATAATTTTTATTTTCATAGCAATACGTGTGACAAGGGGAGGGGACTCGAAATGGTCAAACTTGGTGTGACATACTTTTATGAATAGCCCCTAGTTAGGATGAACAATAGACTAACTGACCCTGTTCTTCCTTATCTTCCAGTCCAAACGTCGGTCACCGTGCAAAGCTCTATCTCCGTCAGATGCGCCTCCAAGCCTTCATGTTCAAGCGGGACGGAGAATTCGGACCTCCCTGGCATTGCTCAGACTCCGCCCGGGCCCGCTCGGAAACTGCGCCGGTAGCAGTTGGCGCTGCCTTAGCGATAGCCACTGCAGGCACACTGGTTTGTTATGCCGTATGGCGCTATTTGAAGGTCAAGAAGGTCCAATACGACACGATGGAGTGAAGGGGTTAGTTGCGTTCTGGAACAGTTGGTTGAGTTGTATGTGGATGATTTTGTTATTTTATGTTGGTGTGTTTTAGTATTTTTTGTTGATGTTCTTTTGTTTCGTAATCTTTTTTCTTTGGGCTAAAGCTGTGCGAAAAAATAGTCTGGATGTTAATATGAGGATGGGTCAGAAGTGCATGTTATGCCGCATATAAAAGAAGTAAAAGTGAAACAATGTTTTGTGAAATTTAAACATGCGGAGGAATTGCCTTCAAGATTTGGTTTGATTTTGTAGGTTTTTTTTAATGGGTGTGAAGTTCAGAACGCATCTTATATAGGCTAAGCTAGTGAGATCTCAAAAACAAATTATATGCCAATGTCGATAAATTTCTAAGAGGGGTAGACCAGACTGTTGTTAAACTGTCAAATTTGAAGTGAGATAGTGTATCGTTTGCACGGCTACCAACCTCTAGATAGGACGAATTCATCGTTGCTATAGTATGCGCGTTAAAAGTTGGTAGGCCTGTTTTAAATTTAGTGTTTAAATTGTCCATTTCATGTCATATTTCATTTGCTAAGCTGCAGTGACTATTAGTGATGTGACATGGAATACTCGTATCAATGTTTTGAAAAAATATTGTTTTGAATGACACCAAGATTATTTTTAATAATAAAGTTGGGAGTCGATGTGAAAGAGTGTAAGTAATTAAAAAAATGGTGTTATTAAAAAAAAACATTGAAACTATGGGCTGCGAAGGCCTGCGAGAAAATTAGTAATAGTTGTTTAAAAATGTTGTTGACGGTTGATTATTAATGTAAAAATGTATTTAATCCCCATATAACCCAAACGCCCCATAGGTTAGAACATTTGACTCTCTAATTTGAGAAGAAATCTAAGAAAATTGGCTTGCACTCATTTGAAAAAAATCCGTTTTGTTTGGAGTCAATTTAATTGAGGACTATAATTAGTTAGTGTGCATTCATAATCATTATAAAATAGGTACATATCACATGATAATAATTATATAATTTTAGCATTCATTGTAATTATATGGAAGATATATTATGATATATTATTTGAGATTGTTTGCGATAGCGGACACTATATATCGAGATATTACGTGTACAAGCAATAAATACCTTTTTATTGATGCCCGTCGTAAGACACATGGCTGTATTCGATGTTGTATTGTGCGCAGAACTTGGGCTCACTAGTGTCGCATTATATTGTATTGTAGAATTAGGATTGTTACTTTACTAATTGTGTCAACTAATTCTTCTTCTATCATATTCTTCCTTTTTCTGATAATTCTATGAATTCCTTCTCTTCCGGTAGAGTAGTAGTCTCCTTGTTAACACAATGTAGGTATCTTAACTACTTACTAAAAGAGCGGGTACTAAAAATAAACACTTGTATTATATCTTTCCAAGAAAATATAAAAGTTGTCTTCAATCATCGTTCTCAAGCTCAATACGTATCGAACTGGTAGGCACACGGTTGTTTTCCATACAAACTTCCTGCAGTTTGGGAACTTCACAGACGCATTGAGCTGCTTCGCAGATGTTAACAATATTTCTCGTGATATTTTCACTAACTGAAAAGATTAGTGGTAAAAAGTAAAAAGTATTATTGCATCACTGCATCGCACATAAATTCCCATAAATTTAAAAGTGCGTGCCCGGGTAAAAAGTCGCGACCCTGTGCTTGGAAAGCTAGGTATAAAATATGCATGAAAAGAATCACATATAGTTTTTAAACTTGTTTAATCTCTTATTTACCTCACTGCCGCTAGAAAGTGGGGTTGTGTTTTTTTTATTTTGTCTTTGTCATTTATAATCTGTACCATTCAGTGAATTTCTATTTTATTTGGACGGAATAACGATAAAGTGGGTTTGTTTCTAGCCCCCAATTTAGTTTTCTATGGCTTCCTATCCTATGTATTCTCGTCTCACACTTCATGACATTTTATGCTTCCTGATAATACCTCTATACCATTTCCCTTTTAGTATTTTTACTGCCTAATTTAAGGTTAACAGGCGCTAATATCTAAGGTTTGTGCATTACTATGTTTTAAATATAGTACTGAAATATGTAATAAGCAAAAGAGAAATAGCTATATTAACTAAGACACTAGTAACCAAGTTGTGCTAGTTAAGATGCGCTGTGTGTTAAAGCTTAAAGTCGCAAGGCTCTTTGTTTATCGTAACCTAATACTCATCAATTACTATTGAACATATCGTTTAATCTCTAAGTTAATGTAACATGCGTTTTGTGATCACTGTTGTGTAAGTTGGTATCTTGTTTGTGTGCAGGCAGCTGCATGTAGCTTAAGTTAGTGATATAGTCCCACTGTCTCGCTTGCTGTACATAGGGGTCGCTTTCGTTTCGCCGAGTGACAGAATTCAACTTTTATATATGTATTTGGATTTTTCGATATTTATACATACAGGCATACGCTTTTTTCGTCTAATGTAAATATTTCTCGACTCGTAAGCCACTTTTCGAATTTTAAATCGGATCGCACTATTGTTTGGTAAAATCTATCGTTTTAATATTGTATCATTTTAAGAACTCTGAATATTTCTGAAACGTTTTCTAGTAGAAAGATATAATTCTATTTTCCTAATATTTTGTACGGGACTCCTGTAGTTTGTTTCCTCAATAGTTCGATAGCATTACGAACATATCGGTGCATTTGTATTTAAAAAATAATGTTGTACTAAAATTATTATATGCCATACGATTTGTCTTCCAGTAACATTGATCTTATAACAATAGCGTAAAGTATTGTAGCTTATTATACATATACATAATTACGATCATAATTCAAAGGTGGTGGTGTTATGGAATATTGCTAAGATAGTTCCGAGCGAGCGAGTCATTGACTTTAGTCATGTCTAAATTATAAGGAGTGTAATAAGCGCGAAACACCAATATATTAACCGATATTTTGGTAAACGCATAACATTCACCACTAAATAATATCTAAGTGACATATCTCAAATTACTGTAATTTAGTGCGTTCATTTATTGAAATTGTCTTTATGAATAAATGACGTAAAAACTGACTATTTTGTATTTTATTTACTCTCTCCATCAGGTTACAACACATTGAAATAAAAATCTGTCTTCAAAATTACGTAAACCTATAACAGCGCCATCTCTTATTGACATTCCAAACATAAATGTCGACAAGTTCCCATCACTACAGACTAAACATTCACTGGTGCCATCTATTTATTATTACTAACAACTAATTAGCTTTGCATCACGTCTGCTGCTTGACAGTACATTTAGATTCACACCAACTAACTGCACAGGATAAAGTCGTTTCAATTTCTATGTGCCACGCTAGTTTAAAAAAAAAACTAATTCATTTGTCTGTTAGATTATAAGAAAATATGGCGCACGTATTTTTTCTTCTGTTAATTAAACAATTATGAAGTTTATATAGTTTATAAAGCCGTGGTGGCCTAGTGGTTTGACCTATCGCCTCTCAAGCAGAGGGTCGTGGGTTCAAACCCCGGCTCGCACCTCTGAGTTTTTCCAAATTCATGTGCGGAATTACATTTGAAATTTACCACGAGCTTTGCGGTGAAGGAAAACATCGTGAGGAAACCTGCACAATCCTGCGAAGCAATTCAATGGTGCGTGTGAAGTTCCCAATCCGCACTGGGCCCGCGTGGGAACTATAGCCCAAGCCCTCTTGTTCTGAGAGGAGGCCTGTGCCCAGCAGTGGGACGTATATAGGCTGGGATGATGATGATGATGATATAGTTAGTTAAAGTTCCGCGTGACACGCTGCTGGGCGATACTTTTAGCACGGCGTGACGTCACGGGCACCCACTCTCGAACTTTGACACGCTTCATCTAAGTAACTTTTTGTTTGACTGACAAAAGAATAAATACATGTCTTATATTTTATGATAATCCAACTGACAGAATAACCCTCTGTTTCACCATCGATTGATTTAATTTATCTATCTCACGGATGAATTTTATGCCGTCTCTGTTTATTTTGTTCGAATAGACGGAGACGGCATCACATTTATCCGTCAAATAAAATTAATCAATGGGTGGTGAAACAGCCCCTAAATCCATACTTTATTAATGTGAAAACAAGTGTGTGTGTTTGTGTGTATGTTTGTCCGTCTTTCACGCCGTAACGGAGCGACGGACCGACGTGATTTTTGGATAGAGATATTTTATGGGCCCAAGAGTGACATAGACTACTTTTTATCCCGGAATAATGCACAGTTCCCGAGAGGGCATTTATTCCAGCGTTTCAACCGTCCCATTTTTCTGGACACTTTTCTGACACAATGGCCGAATATTTTGATGCAGTTCTTTAGTTATCTGGTAGAAATACAGGAACTCTTAACAAATAATCGAAAACGACATCAAAATCTACATTCTAATTCGTAAAAAATTGGACCAGATAAATGAGGCGATTGAAACGCTCGAACAAACGCCCGAGAGCGCGTGATAATGATAACCGAATTCCACGCGGGCAAAGCCGCGGGCAAAAGCTAGTAGAATAATATAACAAAACGACATGTAATATTAGGTAGGCACTTGTCATTTTGTATATCAATAAGGCCGCTTGTAGACGTCCGTTGTTTCACCGGACAACGGACCGTTTTTTTTGCCGGACTTGCGGTGTTGCATGGCCATTGCATACGCAGCGCCACCGTGGCCAAGAAAGAAACTATTTTACAATGTGCCCGGTATAGAGCTAGGAATATCGACGAATGCGTTGCTCTAATCGATCTGCCTTATTATTTCTCAGGAACATCGTGATATGCCTATCCAACTTTTAGGCATATCATGAAATGGCGGCGTTTCATGATATGCCTAGGAATTTCGTGATCTGGCGGATTTTACGATCGGCCGCCGACACATACGTACACATTCATTGTAAGCCAGCAAGTCCGGCAAAAAAACAGTCCGTTGTCCGGTGAAGACAACGGACGTCTAAAAGCGGCCTAAAGGAGTATGAGTATGGGTATATTTTTGCCCAGGAAAGTACCCATTTTTGTTAACGGTGAATCGTGTCTACCATCAAGTTAATCAAAGTCTCAGAGTGCGGCAGTTAGTGTTATCAATTATTTCAACGAATATAACACGACACGGTAACCTAATACCTCGCATGAGTTATTTATCGTCCCCTTGTCGGCTCGCTTATTTTAATTGGCTCTCTAGGGACAGTTGAGTTCTTTATTGTTCAAGCAACCCTTTTGTTTTTTCGGTACTTTTAAGAGATAACCTTTTGAAAGTTGATTTTATAGCAGACAGATTCACAGATCTAACATTAAGGTTCTGATATACTTGATCATTTACTTGAAAAATTGCGTTCAGATATAAAAAAAACTCATACTCGATCCTGCAATCAAATCCGGTCGCATTGAAGAAAAACACTTCATTCCGGTTCCGGTGTCTGTCTGTTGGTAAACAAATCTTGAAAGTTAAATCTGATCCACTTCTAGTAGGTATATAATTAGGTATATTTAATAATACAAATGTAACCAAGATAATCTTATCTTATTTTACCTCTCTACATACCACGGTTGTACTACTCGATACCTGTATATGAAAGAGCGGTGCCCCTTAGCACAGGTATTTCATTTACTTAAAAAGGGGACACCAGCACATTGTAAAATTAGTACCTACTAAGTGAACGAATAAATCATTTTTTCATTTTTTCATTTTCATTTTCATAATGCACGAAATAGTAAACCAGTCGATATGCCCCTTGTACGGACTTAAATTCCTGAGCCACCATAGAAACTTTTCTAAGGAAAAGTCATTACGATTTTCCTTGTTAATTAATGCGATGTAACTATAACTTTTAGAAGCCGTGGTGGCCTAGAAGCCGTGGTGGCCTAGTGGTTTGACCTATCGCCTCTCAAGCAGAGGGTCGTGCACGAACCCCGGCTCACACCTCTGAGTTTTTCGAAATTCATGTGCGGAATTACATCTGAAATTCACCACGAGCTTTGCGGTGAAGGAAAACATCATGAGGAAACCTGCACAAACCTGCGAAGCGATTCAATGGTGCGTGCGAAGCTCCCAATCCGCACTGGGCCCGCGTGGGAACTATGGCCCAAGCCCTCTTGATCTGAGAGGAGGCCTGTGCCCAGCAGTGGGACGTATATAGGCTGGGATGATGATGAACTATAACTTTTACTGTGAAATGGTTCTGTGGTGGGTCAGGGATTAAAGTCCTTGACCGTACTTACTTACTTTGGGATATGACCATGATCTGACTTGAAATATGTTTTACAATAAGCAAGTTAGCAAAAATATTGTATGACTAAGAGCCTTTATTTTTTTTCATCACACTTGCTCGTAAACAGTGTCGTAACATGCAGGCTACCTTGGTATTGCAACCCCCCAAATAAAACCCTCGACCTTAATGTGTTTGTCATGAAACCCGTGGTCGGTAAATGAGTCATTCCCCGTACTAATTTTCATGCCATGAAGCCCAAGGTCGGTAAATGAGTTTGTTACTGCATGGTGTGCTGCTGCTCCGTGCGCGCGCTGCACACGCACGCTATGCACATGCTGCAGAGCGCTGCGAAGAGCGCAGTCAGCGGTATCGGCAATTTTTGAAAAAATATTAGCTTTTCTTTTACAAATATACAATTTTACTCGCAAATGTGATGAAAAACATTGTATGTCGCACGGGCGGTACTAGAATTACGAACATCGACTCATTAAAGCCCTCAGTCTTCGACTTCGGGCTTCTAATAGACTCTCGTTCGTAATTCCTTATTTCCCGCCCTTAAGACACAATGTACTATTACGATTCACGATTATTAAGGTACACTAAACGCCACAGCATTAACGGCCCGATATACGATTTAATAATTATTCAGGATTTCCACGGAAATTCAGTAAAGCTTCAGTACAGCTCATAGGTATTTCATTTCGCCTATTCTCAAAGAAAAGGGAATTTTAAAAATAGAATCGACACGTGAACAGAGACCGTATTGTCTTACGCGCTGTATCCTTAGTGTTAGTTTTCGGTTACAAAATACGTCTTGATCGCGTTCGCGTTAAAATCTCAATTTGTATGGTTCTCAACATCGCAAACGTTCCGCTAGAGGCGCTGTTCGTGTTTGCATACAAATTGAGATTTTAACGCGAACACGATCGAGGCGTATTTTGTAACCGAAAACTTACACTAAGGGCACTGATGTTTATGATCGCATTCGTCATCTCTTTCTACCCTCGTTTTATACAGTGTGACAGAAAGAAGACAATAGGCCTCCATATAATGTTGAACCCACGTTTAACCTAAAAATGTTCTACGTACGCATATGAAACTTTGGTTTGACAACCACTGCATCCCTAAAGGTAAGTTCGAAGGGTGGATCACCCCTTGAGGGATGAAAGCGCGTCGAACATACGCTCTAATGAAAGGTGAGGAGGGTGATTGGAAATTAGGCGGAAAATGTAAAATTGCTTATTTGTTAATTTAGGTACTAAATGGGTTTTTGTTTATCCAATTTCTCCAGCCATCTCATGGCTTTTGAACCTTTCGAAAAGATAGAAAACTTGGGAAAAAGATCGTTAAAAATCAATAAGAATTTTGTCGTACGGCCTCATAAGCCCCCCGCATGCCCCCCGGTACAAAATTTTGTACAAGTTCATGCGCCAGCGTAATGATAATTTCAAATAGGGAAACTTAATATTAGTATTTGTACAATAAAATTAAATAAACTAAAACTATATTAAATCTAAAAATGGACCCTGCGGCATGGTACCAAAGATGCTGGCAGCATTTCCCCGCTGGATCGCAAGACTGATGCGTTGAGCGAGGAAACTGCCAGCTCTTCGGTCTCGTGTGGTATCTCTGAGTCTCTTTGATAGATCTTTGAAGAGACTCAGAGCGCCAGGGCCCCACGGACCAAGGGTCTCGACGCCGAAAGGTACAAAATCATATTCGGCACCGAGACCACTGTATCTTCCTGCTTTGGCAGCTTCTGCCATTTCTGCTGCTGCTGCTGCCCTTATTGATGTTCGGTGGAGATGAGACGGGGCCAGTGTGTCAACACAAGTTGCATCCCAGACTAGCACACGTCCCATACTCCACGGAATCAGCGACATTCCGTATATTAGTATTTTAATTTATATTAATAGCGGAATTGGAGCACATTGTACAGCGCTGCCCTCTACACTCATACTCGGGCTCCCCTGGAGATCTGTACAATCTGACACCTGACACAATGTCGTGGCTTGGGACCCTGAATGTGGATTTATAACTAGTTTGTAGCTTCTTTCTTTAGTGTAATTGTTTAATGTTTTACGCCATACGATTAAATAATAAATAGCGGAATTACTCGATATTTTTAAAGCTTGTAACAATTTCCAGTAGATGGCGGCATTTTCATTCAACGTGCGGCAGGTAACCCGAGCTCATCTGACAAAATTAAGAAAAAAGTCAATGCGTATCAATCGGTGTAACTTTTTATGTTTAGGTGCAAGGTGCTAGATTTTTAAATAAAATTTTACGCGGGAAACCAAATGAAATGACGAAAATAAAAGAAAATCCCGATAATGAAAGAATTTTCAAAATACATTATTTTTAGCTACATAAAAGTAACCATGTTTTATTTTTAAATTCTTATTTTCGGCGGATGATTTCTTAACGTTTTGTGATGTTCTGTATTATTTTATATCACGATATAAGCATGTTATATATAACATTAAGCAGTATACCTACATATTTTAGAGTTAGTAGTAATAGTTTAGAGGTAAGCCCAGACATAACTTTGAGAACCCTTGCAAAGGGGATTGTTTAGCGTGAAATTGGCCATGAAATTGCGGATAATTTATTTAATTATCTCCTTTGACGACAAGTGCGATTATTTGCTAGTTTTTGTAACGAATCCCCGAGGGATATAAAGGGAGGGCTCTTTGTAAAAAACACGTATAATTTTTATCATGAAGGGGAAATCATTAAAATTACAGTGTTTTCTTTATTTCTTATTACTAATAACAGCAGTAATCTTAAATACTATTAAAGCACTGTGTCAGACGGACTGGTCTGGCACTCGTAACAAAGTTCTGTTGGTAAGTAGATAAGGTAAGGAATTTAGGTAAGAAATCTAATCTAAAAGTTTAGGCGTGATTATGATCAAACATAAGCCTAGTTATTTCAACTTAAAAAAAGACTGACACTGCTTTTTATTTATTTATTTTGTGAACAATTTTTGAATAACATTATCCTTGCTCTTTTCCTATAACATAGTTTCACCATCACTACTAGACTTAACTGTAAATCGAAGTAGTCGAGACTTTTTCAAGTTTATGCGAAAATAACGTACGACAATTGTTTATTTAAAATACATAGATAATAAATAGATAAATCAAAGTTTTTTAAGGCGTTTCTTAAAAAGTCCGGATGCGTGTAAAAATAACAGTTTAACCTTTAATTAGTGTGTTACAGATTTATTGCGGTAAAACATCCCTAACCCGCGCCTTTGCGAGACAGTTTAGTATGGATATAGCTCTGAACTGAATAAATAAAATTGTAATGGTTTCCGAGTAATATCTAAAATTTATTGATCTTTACTAGGTAATATTATAAATGCAAAAGTGTGTTTGTTTGTTACATTTTCGATGAAATTTGGTATAGAAAGATAGTATAGAAGATAGGGTAGTAGATAAGATAGACCCTGAGATCGACATAAGATAGTTTTAACCCTTTGAATTTAACCTTTTTAAAGAAATATTGAAATAGTTAGTGTTTAGACGTCACAGAGGACCGGAGAGCTGGCTGCTTCCTCGGACAAAGAATCAGCTCAGCTATTCAAAGAGGAAACGCTGCCAGCATCGTCGGGACCTTGCCTAAGGGGTAGCCCGCTTAAGCTCCCTTGAGCCCCCCTCTAAGTAAATTGTTTTAGTTTTAGGTTTTATTTTATTTTAGGTAAGTATTTAAAGTTTAATATAGTTTTATGTAACATTGAAGAGAAAAGAATACATAACAATTAAAATAAAACTAACCTAAACTACTACATACAAAAAGACAAATAAATATATTAATTACTGTACATCAGAATCAAATTTTTATGTAACTAAATAGTTTTAATTCATGTTTGTCATATGTTTGTTCTATTGTATCTATTATTTGTGATTAGATCGTTTTTGCCCCGGAATATTACACAGTTCTCTCGGGCGCATGATAAACGAATTCATCAGGACTATTGCTAGTTTGTATATATAACCGTGAAAATTAAAAACTATAGGGAACCTACTCCCTGTTGACAAAGAATTATGAAACTTGAGAAGTAGTAAACAAGTCCTCACAGCTCGAATAATGGTCGGAAAATCGACGAAGCGCAAAAAATCCTATGTTTTTTTCTATAACTATAACATAATTTTAACTGGCTTCTAAATTAATACGAAATCCTCAGTGCGCGAATCCGACTTGCACTTGGCCAGTTTTCCTACTTTTATTATAAGGAATGCGTATATAAGTATTTATGGGTGTGTGTGTTTGTTACTCCTTCAAGCTAAACGGCTGGATGAATTTCGATGAAATTTGGAATGTAGATAGTACCGTGATACAATTTTGGAATCTCATTCGCTGGGTATGGAGTCACGAAATTTGGCACTTTTGCTTATAATGCAACGTCAACAAAGACCACGGTATAATTCCCACGGGAATTTTGTGAAATCCCGGAATTTCAATTCATATGCTGTGTCTAATGATTTACGCCTCTTATAATAAAATAATGAAGTCGCATCATTCATATTCTTTCATATCTCGTAAAAACAAGTCAGTAGCTATAATGAGGTGGCGGTGTCAAATGTCAATAAATTTTAAAATACAAAAAGGGTAGGTTTTTATGGAAATTTCTAAAATATTCTCCAGTCATGTTAAGAATGCGTGGCAACCATGTTCACTTTTTTGGCCTAATTTGTCATTATTTTTTGCGGATGCTTCGAAATAGTTCTTCACACTTCGCGAGTAAAGAAAGTATTTTAGTAGTTTATTAGTTTGGAACTTTACGTATAAGGCATTAAGTATGCTTTTGTTATTGCTGTAATATAGTTACATCACGTTGTTTTGTGAATAGTTTAGTTTAAGTATACATATGTATGTATGGTATTTAGTTTAAGCTTTACCTTTATACAATACAATACAATACAATGACTTTATTATACACTACAAATAGTAAACGATACAGAAAACAGGTACACAGAGAGAAAATTACAAGGTAAGCAAAAGGCGGCCTTATCGCTTAAGAGCGATCTCTTCCAGGCAACCTTTTTTACAGAAAGAAGGAGAGACTAGTTTACAGCGCAGGTGGTGCATCAACCATAAATCAGAATATTAAAACTCAACAGAAATACATCTATACATACATATATCGTAAAAATAATACACGTCTAAATTAAATATAGGCAGTGGGATAAACAGCAACATATAAATAAATAAATAAACTATGATAAAGTCAATCATTACAAGATGACTGTTAGTGCTCCTTAAGCATAGATTTAAAGAGTGACAAAGATTTGTATACGTTTGACGATCCTTTTGTGAATTTCTTATAATTACCTGACATGTGTTTATATTTTTAAAAAGGTAATATTATAAATAAATGTATCTATTTATATCGAAAATACAAACTGAAACATAGATGCACAGAAAAACCAGAAAAAAAGACCAGCGCTGGGAATCGAACCCAGGTCCTCGGCATTCCGTGCCACGTGCTATACCGGTACACCACCACTGGACAGGGGTACAGACACGAATTTCTCCTATGCACCACATATCACAGCTTGTTTGTTTCTTATTTAGTCACTTAAGCAGCGACACTAGCGACATCTATGCTGTAGCCCTCATCGAGAAACTTTGAACAAGAGATGTCAAATTAAGATTGGTTTTGGAGGCTTTTTGTATTTTTTATTTCAACTCCATATTTTTGTTACTTTTACGGTCATCCCGTAAAACCCATATCGAAAATACAAACTGAAACATAGATGCACAGAGTAACCAGAAAAATAGACCAGCGCTGTATCAATTTATCTTTTTTTTACATTAAAATAGATTTGCGTTCCGTTTAACCACAATCACGCCTCATCAGAAGCGAAGAGTGGACTAAGAAGAAGCACGCTTGTCCAATAAACGCCCACTGACCCCAGCTTTATGTCTATTTAATGGTAAATATAGGCCGTGTGTATTTCAGTATTTACTACTCATACATAACCATATTGTATCATACAATAATAGCTGTGTGGCTCTTCGCTCCACTGGCCGCCGACGGGCCGTGAAATGAAAACGTCCAACATGTCACAAAAATAAAAAACTTTGCATCTGACACTTACACTATTTTTGACGGCAGCGTTTCGTCGAACACACCTCTTTATCCATGATATTATTGAGCGAGATGGATGCTATGGTTAGTGTACCTATTTTTACCATCAGAATATCAGCGCTGCTGGCGTTTAATGCCTCAGCATGATGCTGAGTTAGCGGCCGTTTCACTTTTGCGGGGACATAGGTACAAAATAGTTTAGTTTCATTTTTGTTTTATCTGTGTTTATTGTTTTTAGGGTTCCGTAGTCAACTAGGAACCCTTATAGTTTCGCCATGTCTGTCCGTCTATCTGTCTGTCTGTCCGCGGATAAGCTCAGAGACCGTTAGTACTAGAAAGTTGTAATTTGACATGAATATACATATCAGTCACGCCGACAGTGGTATTTCCACAAAAAAAAGTAAAAAAAGTTTTTGTACGGTAGGTACCTCCCATAGACGTAAAGTGGGGGTGATTTTTTTTTCTCGACTAACCCTAACTTGTGCAGGTGGTAGGACCTTGTGCAAGGTCCGCCCGGATTGCTACCACCATCTTGCTCGCTAATCCTGCCGTGAAGCAGCAGTGCTTGCACTGTTGTGTTTCGGCGTGGAGAGTAAGACAGCCGGTGAAATAACTGGCACTTGAGGTATTCCATCTTAGGCCTCTAGGTTGGCAACGCATCTGCAATACCCAGGTGTTGTAGTTGTCTATGGGCGGTGGTGATCTCTTACCATCAGGAGACCCACTTGCTCGTTTGCCATCCAGTCAAATAAAAAAAAAAAAAAAAACCCTATATTGTAGGGTATCGTTGGATAGGTCTTTTAAAACTTGAAAAAATTCAGAATCGTAGTAAATATATCAAATTTACAAGGAAAATTATAGCGGCTAAGATTGCTTAAGAATTATTAGTAAGTTGTTTAAGAGTAAATAGCAGCCTAAGGTATAAAATATACCTAAACTTGGAAGATTCAGTACACAATACGAAATCCTTAGAAAAATATTATTTGATTTTTTCGTAATGGACTACGGAACGCTATCCTGGGCGTGTACGACACGCTCTTGGCCGGTTTTTGTTTTTGTTTTAATTTTGTTGTATTTGTGTCTTTATGAATGTGAATAAATGTCTTTCGTTCTTTCTTTACCCTACTGCCCGAAGGAGGGTTATTGATATTATGATATAATCCTACTAATTCCACTAATATTATCAATGCGAAAATTTGTAAGTCTGTTTTGTTGGTTACCTCTTCACGTCTCAACCGCTGAACCGATTTAGATGAAATTCGGAATACAGATAGTTTGAGCCCCGGGGCGTATATGGCTATATTGGAGGATAGTTTTTATCAGGGAAAATTGAACAGTTACCGCGAGATAGCGATAAACGAATCCTGCGCGGATCGAATGTCAGGTAACGGCTAATTTTACTTATAAATGCGAAAGATTGTATGTATTTCCGTGCGTGCGTATTTGTAGGTACAGATGTACTTATAGTGCCTATAATGTTTTTCCATCGTATTTTGTCGGAAAAGTTCTTATTTATCGTGCTATCTTTATTAGTTTCAGTATCCATCGTACGCGTACAGCCGTACATTTTTCGTTTTGACATTTGATACTAAATAATAAAGTTCCATTCCATGATATGAAAATGTTCATATTATTGTTATGACAGCGGGATTTTGACATTCACTCATTAATTTTCGTTAATTTCTTCTTCATCTCTTTTAAAATATGGCTTTTCTGTCCTAATTAATAGAACAATTTCGCCAGTGTCAAGTTAAACTCTCTTTGGGTTGTACGGTGGTTGTAGGTAGTTTTTGCAACTTGATAGTAAAATTCCAGAAACCACGTGGAGACAACTTGAGCATTAAAAATGTCAGACACGAGAGAAATATAGAATTGCCTCTGAATTTTTAGCATAATCCTGTGGAATATTCATATTATTATTAATAATAATTAGTTTGCCTGAAAGAGATCGCTTGGCCGCCTATTATTGTTTACCTTAAAATATCTATACAATGTGTTTTCTATACTGTTTACTATGTAGAATAGAATAGAATAGAATAGAAATCATTTATTCATATATAAAAACAATTACAATGTGTTGGCGTCTTGGCGTTCAATAAAGAGTTATTGTATTGTATTGTATTTTATTGTATTAATTCATCTGCTTGACTGGTTTACACGAAAGAAGCCGCGAGTAAAAGCAAGTTGTATATAAGTTCCGGACATTTCTAGATAATATTAAATTATAGTGTAACGGATAACTCACGTCTGCTCGCGCGAGCAGAGCGGTGGCGTGTAGTGCGCGTGTTGCGGCAGCCGCCGAGTCGCGTGCTCCTGTGAAGAAGGGCTACGAAATAGCCCGAAACATGTCGGGCTAAACTCGATTTAAGACGTGAGTTATCCGTTACACTATCATTTAATATGAGTGAGTCTCACGGTAGTTTCATTTTCTAGATAATACTTGTTTTATTTTCCCGCTTACTCCTCATTTTATCAAGTTAGACTCGGCATCCACATTGTGTAACCAAACACCCCTGATAAGGCAGTTTCACATGGCGTCATTATTTTCGCGAACCATGTGAACCGTGTAACCTGACCTCTATAATGAACGTTTGGCTCTTAACGCGGCGCAATAAAGGTCGGTTTGCGGCGGCTTGGAATGCCGTAGAAATGGTATGGGATTATTCGTGTGGTCTTCTTGTAATTTGCTGATAGGTGGTTTAGTTGCTTTAGTTAATGTTAAATATCGGTCGTTTTGTTTGACAGGTGACACTCTTTAGCGCTCATGTCAGTTTCTATGGGCGTGTACATGAAAAACAGGGTCGGTATTTCCAGTGACAGTATTATTCGGCCCGGTAAAGTGTCACCAGGCACGCAGGTGGTAGGACCTTGTGCAAGGTCCGCCTGGATTGCTACCACCATCTTGCTCGTTAATCCTGCCGTGAAGCAGCAGTGCTTGCACTTTTGTGTTTCGGCGTGGAGAGTAAGACAGCCGGTGAAATTACTGGCACATGAGGTATCCCCTCTTAGGCCTCTAGGTTGGCAACGCATCAATACCCCTGGTGTTGCAGATGTTTATGGGCGGTGGTGATCTCTTACCATCAGGAGACCCACTTGCTCGTTTGCCATCCAGTCGAATAAAAAAAAACCACTAATATCATAAATGTGAGTCCGTTTGTCCTTACTTCTAAAACGGTATACGGAAAAGAAATCGGTATATAGGTCGGGTAGTTTGAAGCCCCGCGGAAGGACATAGGATAGTTGGACGCTGTTTTGCAATACTGAGTCAACCCACTGTCATTTTGCAATACAATGTCAACTTTGAACATGAAACTACCGTGAGACTCACTCATATTAAATATTTTGACCAGGATAACTCACGTCTTAAATCGAGTTTAGCCCGACATGTTTCGGGCTAATCCGTAGCCCTTCATCTTCGGAGCAACGCGACTAGGCGGCTGCTGCAACACACATGTCGGGCTTAACTCGATTAGACGTGAGTTATCCGGGTCAATATATTAATACAATGTCAACTGTTAAAATTATTTTCTAAGGGACGCTGTTATGCAATACCAACCAGCAATGCAATAATAATCAACCACATTAATCAGGGGATTAATCAGGGTTGACACACTATTGCATAACAGCGTCCAGTTTTGATCCCGAAAAAGTGCATAGTTCTCTCGGGATAGAACGATACGCGGACAAAGTCGCGGGCGACAGCTAGTAGCATTATATTTTTTTTATCCAAGAAACTATCCATTGACCATCTAGTTGCCAGGTATCATCGTAGGTTCTTACTGTAAATTGAATTATTTACCCGAATTTTAATCCAAAACACGAAATTTTCGATTTCTTTCAAGCATTCAACAGATAGCGCAAATGTGCGTTAATCCGAACAAACATTGTCGATATGCTTTTGTTTGATTTTAGAACCGATTACATACAAACAATATTCATAAATAGACCGTATTTCACATCAAAATAAAGTTGCAAAACCAATAACGTTAAACGTAAATACAAAATTCTATTTGCTGTTGGTAAACTACGCGACAGCATAAATGCTTTAGAAATAAGAAACTAATTCGCTCAATTTTAGAACAGGTAAGTGCAAATCAATCTAACTCTATGCGCTCCTTCGGTAAGTTTAAATATCGAACTTTTTTAGGGTTCCGTATGAACGACACTTACTACGCTATTGCTAGGTCTACAAAGTTTGTTTATCTTATTTCTTTAAGGTTGTTTCTAGAACCATTATAAAAATAAAACGATTAAGGGATGCTTTATTTATACAGTCAAGTATAAAGATAATGTAGGTACACATTTTTTCCACCTTATTTCTACGCAGTACCTAATTTTAATATTCCAATGTGTAAGATGCGTTTTTGATTTTGCTTCGTAGTAAAAAAAACTTATGATTACGTTTAAAGTATATATTCCAAAGTTACTAATAATAAAAATTGGTCAGGCTGAATTTAATTTAGATCCTCGGCACTTAAATTCGGCTCTAACTTGGCCAGTATTTTTTTTAAAGATTTGTGCTGAGCAAAGGCGCGACGCTGTTAATCCTCAGTTACGAGTATTCGAACAATGGGACAATAGTGCGGGTGAAATGAACAGCTCTTTGTAGTGAGGTGACATGTTGAATGAATGCGCAATAGTAGTTTGAATTTGGAACGAGAGTATTTAGGATAGTGATTGGTAAAAGATTGCAGCTTGAATTTTTACTTATACTTTGGGATGAAGTTTTTAATGAACTACAGTGTTGAAATAAGTATGGTAAACCAGTGGGGTTTACCTCGCTTCTCCGCTACAATCCGTGTCTCAGCTGCGTCTGTGCGACACTTGTATATTAACTTAAGGGTAGAACCTACCCTTTTCCTTTTGCACATCAAACAGTACATTATGTAGTTATGTCATACAGACCCAAATATCACAAACACCACACAAAACACTGACCCATAGTTTATTGACATGTACCTCCGCAAAATTAGGCCTAAAACCATCAATTATTTACCTATGTCTTTTTATTACTAAAAATACGTTTACCTACTCTATTTATTACATGTGTGTTCCAGTTCATTTGAAGTTAGGTACATCAATGCTTTTTTTTTTTACTTAATCTTTTCGATACTTGCTATTTGCAGACGACTACACAAAGCAGTATATTTTTTTCCTCTTACCTAATGCAATAAGATGCAAAAGTTTATATTTAGATGCGTACCCACTTTTTCGGTATATTTTTAGTCGACTCTACAACATTGGTAAGCTTGCAATCTGACGTTTCCTATCTAATTATTTTTGTTAGTAGATCGTTATTCTCGAGTTACAACATTATTCTAAACAATATTAATGTCTGGTCAATTTGACAATTCAGTTGCACAGATACAAAATATCGGCATTGCGCATTTCACCCCTGCGTTGTGGTAACAATGAATTCTGTAACAATGCGTTTAGTTCGTGTCAACACGCCCTAATGTGGTACTTGACGTGTAAAGATTAAGTTGCAGTGTGAGCACGGTTTTATTCAGTCGTATAAAATGAAATGATTGAACATGGATTGAACGAACATATTTCAGAAAGATTAAAATATTGACATTGTTATAGACAAGGATTATATTCAGAAGATAATACATTATGTCGCCTAATTTTTCTGCATTCGCTTTTATAGTATAAACGCACAGTTTATGCCACACGGCCACGCTAAATGAGTTTTACACAAATAAGACTTTCTTATGAAACCAAAATCTGCAACCGAAAATACAAGACTCACAATTCAAAAAATTATCCCTCGCCCTAAGTAGCAAAAATTATAGAATATTCAATAGACATACTTAGTAATATAATGCTCTATATTTCCTCTAAGTAACTTTTCAAATAAACATTTTTTGTTACCAAAATATACTGCAAATATTGTAGTTAGGTATAGCAACTCCCACAGAATACCGGCGTGAAATGGTAGTTTTGCTACTGTGTTTCGTATGGTGAGTGGGAGATCCAGAGGCCCAACTTCCCTCCCCCTTCCCCCCTCCTCCCTCCGCCTTTAGCCCCCCTTTTAGGCTGGCAATGCAACCGCGGTCCTAATAATTCTGTAGGGTCCATGGGCGGCGGTGATGACTTACCATCAGGTGACCCGCATCGCATGCTCGATTGCCAGCTATTTGACATAAAAAAACAGTTATTATTTTTTCTTCTCGGTTTAAAACTACGCTCTAAGTTTAACGTAGTAATAATCGTCAAAATTTCAACACGGTTGCAATCAACAAATAAAAACAAATCAACAACCCGATCTACTAATCCATCCTCAAATAGTTTTTGTAGGGAACGAAATATTTCGCGGATTATGAACACAACAATAAACAATATGTCCACACGTGTTAATCTATAGCCACATCTACACTGTGGTCGTGGGAATAGACAACATTCTGGAGAATCAGGAAGTTGAAGGTAAATCGATTAGGTAAAAGTTAATACTTACAAGTATTTTCGCTGATTGTGCTTGAAAGTTGAGTGCACGAGTACTTAGTTTGCTTTGTTGTCCCACTTACATATCCTATCTTATGTATGTATGTATGTAAACTCTTTATTGTAAAAAATAAGTACAAAGGTGAACTTATCCCTTAGCTAGTCACCCAGTCAACCTTTGAGTGGATGAGAGGAGTGAGTTTAACAGTTAAAATAGCTAGTGGAAGTTACAATACAATGCTTTACTTAAATAATATAATACACAAATCTTTAATAGAGACCTAACATAGAAATAAACTAATGTCCATACTAATATTATAAAAGTGAAAGTGTGTGTGTTTGTATCACGTTTGTATGTTTGTCCGTATTTCACTTCGAAACGGAGCGACGGAGCCACGTGATTTTTGGCATAGAGATAGTTTATGGGCCAGAGAGTGACATAAGCTACTTTTTATCCAGAAAAAGGCACAGTTCCCGAGGGAACAGCGCGCGATGACCCAATTCCACGCGGACGAAGTCGCGGGCAAACGCTAGTATACATATATATGCATACATATACAAACATAATATGTATAATATTATATAACAATATACAATTTGTTTAAAAAGGATGTTTTCAAAATTTAAGGATAAGGCGTGAGCCACATTCTCTTCAAACCCTCCCTGAACGATCCCACGGTGCGAGATTGCCTGATGGAGGTCGGTAACCGATCCCTCTTATCTTATCAAACCTTATCTTATTATATTATAAATAAATGAGAATTAGAATGTTACTGAATTACGCAATAGTATCTATTAACAATAAAAATATTACCTACATAATCTAATCAACTTAGAAAAGTCCCTCCCCCCATCCCTGCAGGGATAAGTCCGCCTTTGTACTTAACAAAACTTTTATTTATGTAACCTTTTTGTTTTTCCTTTTTGTACAATAAAGAGTATAAACAAACAAACAAACAAACAAAAGTTAAAAACCTAGATAGCTTAAGGCTAAAGGCCTACGCGGCCGAGAACTGTTTTTTTTTTAACTTGTGGCAGTCTATAAGGAAGAACTTCGTGTACTAAGTTTGTGACAGTTTGGTGGACATTTCCAAGCATATTGTAGACAAATAATAATAAATAACATATCAGCCGCAGGCTTGTCACTGATGGACATACGCCTCCCCCATAGACCTCCAGTTGTTTCGGTTGGAAGCGGCTTGCTTCCACCTAAAGCCCGCGGCTTTAGGGGGGGGGCAACTTGACTAGACCCAAGATCTACTGTTTACTGACGAAACCCTGTGTAATCATTACATACTTCTTGAAATCTTGAATGAAACAACATAGTTCATTATATATATTTTTTGCCTGGCCACGACCACCCTGGCCAATCCAGTGCCCTTAGTGTATTTTTTCGGTTACAAAATACGTCTCCATCGCGTTCGCGTTAAAATCTCAATTTATATGGAAACACGAAGAGCGCCTCTAGCGGAACGTTTGCGATGTTCGTGTTTCCATACAAATTGAGAATTTAACGCGTACGCGATCGTGACGTATTTTGTAACCGAAAACTTACACTAAGGGCACTGTTCTACGCTGTGCTAGCCAATCTGCGGATACGTAGAACAACAAAGGTCTTTGACATAACCAAGCGAATTAGCTCGTTGAAATAGCAGGACATATAACTCGGAAAACACGGCCGTTGGGGCCGAAGAGTTCTCAAAGTGGAGATCGCATGTATTTTGCATACCTGCTGTACGGATCTTTCGGTGCAAATTCAAAATTCAAATTCAAATGATTTATTCAGTAAATAGGCCGCAATGGGCACTTTTACACGTCATTTTTTTAAACTACCAGAGCTTTCGGAAAGACCATCATTGCCAAGAAGAATGCGCCGCAAGAAACTTGGCAGAAAGAATATTTTTCATAATAATATAATTACAAATAAAATACTTAAAAACTATTAAAGAAAAAAAATACAAAAATATAATAAAACAACGTGCGTGAACATTTGGCCGGTGTTTTACTTACATACGTACCATATAGGTATTAAAAATTTCCAACGCTTAATCTAGGTCACTGCGTAAGCAACAGTTCATTCACTCGCCCGTAAAAGGTTGTAATTTTGTCTATGGCAAACAATTTCATTGATAAGCAACTGTTTACGTAACTGAACTTGAGTTACCTATTGCGAAATCAAAAAAATGTTTAGTTGGCATTTTTTTTAGAATGAATGGTCCGACCTAGATTGGGTGCGTTCCGCATTTTGACCTCACATTTCTATCATGGTTTTAAAAACTTAGGAACATTAGAGAAATCACATGACTATGACTGTAGTTTTTTTCACTGTTGTTTTTAATGAACTTTTATCGGTTATTGATATGCAATTTGCATCATTTGCAAGAACTGTCACGTTATCTTCTAATTCCGCTGTCGCATCTGTTTCCCGTGTTTTAGGATCTTGAGTTATACATATAGATACAATAGATATCCGAATCGTTGATATATCGGGCATGCCATACGTCTACTGCTACAATACAATATCTTTCTTGACGAGGGGATGGCCAAGTGGTTAGAGAACCTAGTTAGGTTCCTGGGGAACCTAGGAGAACGTATTCACGAAGCTTTAGGTCCCGAGTTCGAATCCCGGCCGGGGCAGATGTTTGTTCTCAGGTCTTGGATGTTTAATATGTATTTAAGTTTGTATTTATCTATTTACTTAAGTATGTTTATCCGTTGCCTAGTATCCATAGTAGGTACAAGCTTGTTTGGGACTTGTCAAGTGTCCCATGATATTTATTTATTATTTTGCTTAAAAAGTTTGTTGAGTACCTACATTTAAAAGTGAATCACATTGTTTACAAGTAACTAGCATGCAAAACATATCTATATAATATTATTAATAAAATGAAATTTAACTATAAGTCCATAGGTACACTTATAAAATTACAATTAAAGAGAAAAAAATGAAGTAAATCATGGATAAAATATTTTATTCAATCATTAATTGAAAGTGAAATAACAACAAATTAATTAATGAAATTAAATTACAAATCGAATGAAATAAATAAACAAATAGGTTTTACATCCCACTATCCCACTAATATTATGAATGTGAAAGTAATTAGTCAGTTCCTTGTTACTTCATCACGTCTAAACCGTTGAACCGATTTAGATGAAATTCGGTAAACATATAGTTTGAGTCCCGGGGACGGACATAGTTCCCACGGGATCACGATAACCAAATTCTATGCAGACGGAGTCGCGGGTAAGGGCTAGCTGACTCTAAATATCAACAATACATGAATGATCCTTGTATTTTATTGTAATGCTTTAATTTATTAACGGCTCTAGAATTCCTAATAAGTTAAATTAAGCACTTAATAGATTGTCAATGCGATAGTAAAAACTTGTCGTCAATTCTCTGGCGCCCATCGAAATTGGCCACATAGCGCCGACCGCCCACGGCGCTCTGCGTATTTGGCCACAAAAAGGCCCCGCTGCCTTCATCGCTGTTATATCAACAATATCTATAAGGGTACCACTTGATATCATAGTATTGAATTTAGATTTCATCACAAAACAACTGAACATAATCATTTTAGTATCTTGTAACAAAGTGTCTTTTCAGGGTTCCGTCGTCAAAATGAAAAAAAAACGGAACCCTTGTTTCGCCATGTCTGTCTGTCGTTCCGTCCGTGACTTTGCTCAGAGACTATCAGTGTTAGAAAGGTATAATTTTGCACGGATATGCCGACAAAATGGTGAAAAAACAGGTATTTTTTAGGGTAGGTTCCTTCTTCCCTTAGACGTAAAGTGGGGGTGATTTTTTTTCTCATCTAACCCTGTAGTCTGGGGTTACTAAACTGTAGGTTTGAAAGATTCGAAAAAAAAATGATGGTAAGTAGGTATATACATACATATCAAATTTACAAGGAAAACTTATATAAGTAACGGCTATGTTTGCTTGAGAATTATTAAACTATACCTAAAAATATGCCAAAAATTGAAAGATTCCGTACAAAATACAAAATCCTGAAAAAAATATTATTTAATTTTTTCGTAATGGCTACGGAACCCTATTTTGGGCGTGTCCGACATGCTCTTGGCCGGTTTAATTAATATAAATTGTAGTTGTGCATGAGTTATATTAGTCGATAAAATAAACATAGACAACACGATTTTTTTAACTCAAATCTCAAAAATGTTTATGTTTTAGTTAAAAATCCTCCCAGACACAACACAATTAAACTAATCAATGATCCAAACCAAAATTATTTCAAGACCCTACCCCTTGTTAAACAGCCCCTAAATCCTTAAATCATTCGAATCTCGCTTAACAACCTGTAATTTGACGCGTTCCACCCCCGTCTAGCTTTAGCCAATGAGCGCTCGCCGCTCTCACCCTCGCGGGATTTCAACCAATCACAGAGAAGCGACGGTCAGGTGCGATCAAAAGGTGTTGAGTTTCAAACGGATATTAAAAAAAAGTTTTTGTTTTTTAAAGGTGTGAAAGGTAAAGGGACTTTTGTGATGTCATAAATGTTGTTTCGAAGCCATGATTCTTTTTGGTAGAGGAGGATCCAATTATATATACGTGTCCAGTATATTTGATAATAATAAAATAAATAATAATAATAGTTTAAGAGAAGGACTAAAAATTGTAATGAATAATTGTCATAGCGATTACTTTAGGTAGATATATTCAGGTTCAATGACCCCGTTATGACGTAAAACGGATAAGCATAGCGACAATATATGTTAGGTAAGTAGTTATATCAAATTTTCATTCCTAAGGGATTTTACAAAATTGCCACGGGAATTGTAAAAAATAATCCTTGCAAAATTTTTCGTCTCTGCATTTACTATCTACTCTAATGTAAAATGTAACTTAGTTATTTAAACCATGTGAATTTTTTGATCTGTTACTTTACCTTATTGATTACGTCCGCAATAAACAGTTTATTATTATGTATTATTCTCCTTATTTATTTATTATTATTATATTTAGTGGTTGAGGATTTAGTTTGACGCAAACTATCAGGTTATAGTATCGGGATAAAGAGTAGCTTGTGGCGTTTCAGGGATAAACTAAACTATCTACATATCAAGTTTCATCCAAATCCGTCCCGCCGTTTTAGCTTAAAAAAGTAAGACACACAGAATGTTTAATTAATAATAAATCATTTGCTTGTAATTTAATTAGGTACCTATTATATGAAAACGACGATCAAACATTTTAAATACATTTTACGAGTATTTAATTTTGCTGCGACGGCTTTTACGTTTCAAATATCAAAGCGGCGACCTTATACCTAACTTAAGATACCTACCGTGTACGGACAAATAAATATAAATATGCCTGTTGGTTGTATATTTATACGTAGTTAAATACTAAAGAACAAATTAATAATAACCTAACTAGGGCTAGCAATCCGGATATCCGGACATCCGTACTATCTGGATATCCACACTATTCGGATCCGGATCTGACCACCTTAAGAATTCGGATAATTTTAATCTTTCGGATAATATTGTTAACGAAGTGAAATTCAGTTAAACATTATTAAAAAATAACTGTAAAAATATTTAAAAGTATCATGAATCTCAGTATTTTTTTTAACCCGTGGTTAAGAGTCGAACTATAGCAAGCTTCGGGCTTTCCTAAAACTAAGCACAAACTTATAGATTATAGACATAGAGGGTTTGATCGATTCTTTTTACCTTTATAGGTTTATAGTTGACCAACTTGCACTAATGCACTCATTGTGGGTGGATGGACTTCAACTTCTTGGCATGAGATACATATTTTGTACAAAGGCTGACTTATCCCTTTGCAGAATCTCCGTCAGACGCCAATTAATGTATAACATGAATAACATATTTTCAAGGTATCAAATAGGCATGTACCATTTTTTTCCTTTATTTGGCTGCAGCTGAAAATCAGCGCTGTGGTTCCGTACCTCAGCATTGCTGAGCTGCCAGCCCTTTCGGCTAGCTATAAGTTTACTTTAATTAAACATTAAGTTATGTACCTGATGTACGTTACCTACAAGTTAATGTATATTGCCGAATAAATATTTTCTTTCTTACTTTCTTGGCTTCTTTGATATCCGGATTTAACAAACGGACCTATCCAAATGATCCGGATTCTTAAAATGACGGGATCTTGCAAACCCTAAACCTAACCATCTAAAAAAGCTTAAAACCCCCGACATTGTTATTTCAAACGTCAATATCTCAAAAACAGGTGAACCGATTTTTTATCAAACATAGAAATCAGAAATGTATATTTGCTAGAACACAGTTACAAAGATGTTATGTTATGTTTCTTATCCAATGCCTGCATGCAGGCGTGCAAATTATTGAGAGTAGTTACAGTTAGGTACACCTTGAACTACCTGGTTATTTTACGATCTTGACAATGTACTACCTGGTCATTCTACAACCTGGACACCTGGACATTTTACGACTTTGACGTAAGACGCCGGAGGGCAATTTTATATCATTAACAATGCCATATAATCAAAGCAATGTCAAAGAAAAATGTCAATGAAAATATTCCTTATTTTCAATAATAATAATTGACAATAATAATAATAATAATACAATGACAATACAGTAAGAAATAACAATCTTGAAACTACACACAACTACACTTTCAAAAAAAACATTTGTCCATATGAAACAGTTGGAAAATGAAGCATTTGGGAGACATGATTTCGGCGATTAATTAGAGAACCCATATTTTCAACCAAAATTCACATTTAGGTACCTACTTAATGTTGTACCTACCTACTGATCTAGTTCGTATATCAAACTAAGCGAAATACCATAAAAAACATTTTTTGTATTATTTTTTTTTAAATTTAATTTTAACAATTACACAGTGTATGGGTAAGGCCGCGAATTTTGACCAATTTGGACGTTTCAAATTTGGAACGCTGATAAAAAAAAACTGATAACACCTAGATGTTTAATTTTTTTTATTATATGACACGATATAAACTCTCAAGGTCGCAAATGAGATAATTGATTTAAACCCTTTTAAAAAAATAATAAAAATATATTACCGTCCAAAACGTAACGAAAATTGACTATTTTTTTTGACCACGAGTACTAAATACCTTATTATTTTCATGCTATTTAACTTCTCGTGATCATGATTTTGTTTAAACAAAATTTTATGATATAACGATAGTCCTACCGATTGCGGAATCATGATAATCAAATAATTTTCATGTTTTATATTTATTTCTTTTCACGTGCCAAAAAACCACGTTTTCGTTACGAATACTTAGGTGACGCTTAATTAAGCTACCTTTAACGCCAATTTCGGTAGAAATTTGTTTTTGTACACTGGCAACTAATACTCTAATAGGGCAACATCGATGAGATAAATAAATCTCATCAGTTTGTTGACAAACAGCCATCAAAAGTGACGCGGCGGTTTTTTTTCGAAAAAACGTCGAAAGTGCTTGTTCGATTTTAAGGGTAAGTAGTGATTATTTTTAACTGGTTGTTTTTTCATACGATAGGGTAATCTTTTCCATGTAAGTGGCATGTGTTATTATGTTCAAAATGTCGTTATTCGCCATGATAAACGATTTTTTGTATAAAATACGTTACACTTTCGTTACGATTACGTTACATTTTTAAAAAATGCTACGTATTTTGTACATAACGTAACGAAAAAATGTGGTAAAGGGAAGTTCACACAGAAAAATTCTAACTTACACCAGTTTATTATTAGGTTTCCAATGACTGCACGCACAGTAAGTTAGTTAGATGGATATTTTGAAGTTAAATAAATTTTAATCTGTAGGTGCAGGGATCGGCACAAGAGAATTGTGGCGAGTTCTGTGTTCACGTCTTGCTACATGCATAGCGTATTTAAAGTGAGAGACAAACGGAGAGATTCACTTACCTACTTAGTTCATTTGTTACCTAAACTTAATAATCATAATAATTTATTTCCAAAACATCTTTTTACATTGTCCACTTAACTAAGATACTACTTCCTAAATTGGTAAAACCTGTGATTTAGGGTTTTGGCCATTTCTTTGAGGTATTTAATAGCTTGTACAGTCGAAGTCACAAGCATGCTCACAACTAGGTGGTAGGACCTTGTGCAAGGTCCGCCCGGATTGCTACCACCATCTTCCTCGCTAATCCTGCCGTGAAGCAGCAGTGCTTGCACTGTTGTGTTTCGGCGTGGTGAGTAAGACAGCCGGTGAAATTACTGGCACGTGAGGTATCCCATCATAGGCCTCTAGGTTGGCAACGCGTCTGCAATACCCCTGGCGTTGCAGATTTTTATGGGCGGTGGTGATCTCTTACTCATTTGATCGTTTGCCATCCAGTCGAATAAAAAAAACCACATCCAAATTCGTTATGCTTATAAATGTGCACCTTATTGTCAGTGTTAGAGAGGCATGTAAAGATACACTTTTGGAAAGATGTTCGTCAACTAGAGGGTACTGCTACTTCCACATTCTCATGTTTAGCTCTATAGATCTCATATAGGACAGATTTAAGATCAGTATCGTCAGAAAGTTCTAGTAAAAATAAAAACTTCACTTTATTATATGACATGTATTTTTTTTTCATACATACGTTATCTAATGGGAATTTTTACCAGTTTGATCTAGGCTTTATAAAAATTTGCGTTACGTTTTATGGTAACGTCACGTATTTTTTTCATGTTATTTCTATGTCACATTGGTTAAAATTCGCGGCCTTACCCGTATACATGAACACATTTTTTCGCCAAACTGCTTCGCTTGTTTCGCTTAGTACTTATGGTTTTTCGCTCAGACACCACAATTTTCTTTTCCATTTTATGTTATGTAGTTGATTGCATTCATTTTCTAATACCTACCTCCATTAAAAATTTCAAAAAATATTCGTGTGATTTGGTAAACCAGTAATTATATTAACACTTTGAATGTATGGAGTCTTGCAACAAAGACGAAGCCGCGGGCGCAAGCTAGTCCTTCAACAATCCATACTTCCATCCTTCCTAATATTATAAATGCGAAAGTATGTGTGTTTGTATGTTTGTCCGTCTTTCACTTCGAAACGGAGCGACGGATCAACGTGATTTTTGGCATGGAGATAGTTTATGAGCCAGAGAGTGATATAGGCTACTTTTTATCCCGGAAAAAATGCACAGTTCCCGAGGGAACAGCGCGCGATAAGCGAATTCCACGCGGGCGAAGCCGCGGGCGCAAGCTAGTCCTTCAACAATCAGGTATAAATGTAACATGCGCTTGCGCAAGTCGTGTTCCCACACGGTTCCAGGTAGCGCCGGACACGCGACACCGGGGAAATTACTGACAAACACACACTTCTTAGAGCCCGCGGTTTACGCGATACTGGCCACTTCATTCGAAAATGGAAGTTTGTATCGTACCGTCCCTCTCACTGTCGTATTAAATTAAATAAGCGTCAGCGAGACAGCAAGATACGAAGTTCTAATTTTGCATTAGGGCCTGGTTGTGATTGGAACGAATTTTAACTGGTTAGTTTACATTTGTTTGTTTGTTTATACTCTTTATTGTACAAAAAGAAAAAAAAGGTTACAGAAAAAAAGTAGTGTTAAGTACAAAGGCGGACTTACATACATTACATTACACATTTACTGTTGAGATATATTTTATTTAAACAAACGCATTATTGAATAGGTACTGAAGTAATTATACTAAACTATCCTAAAAATAACTTAACTATGTACAATATACAATTCCCCCATGTCTTGTCCCTGCGCAAGAGTGCCCATAAGGCTGGCTGCATTGCCGCGCTGGTCGTGATCCCAATAGGGCGAGAAATGCGCCAGCCCTATGGTCATTGGTAATTTCTTTTTTTTTTTGACCAAAAAGTTTGTGAGCGTCCGAACTCCACGGACCCAAAGTTTCAACAGCAAAAGCCGCAAATATGTACAGCCTTATTCATAAAAAATCCTTAATTGAGGTTTGATCGGTCAGTTACTTAGCAGACTGATTAAGCTTGTTAGACGGTTGTCTATAAGTATGATTCATAAACGCTTGCTAGCAGTCTGCTAGTTGTTGAGCTGCTGATAGACGGCTGATTTGCAGGTGGTAGGACCTTGTGCAAGGTCCGCCCGGATTGCTACCATCATCTTGCTCGCTAATCCTGCCGTGAAGCAGCAGTGTTTGCACTGTTGTGTTTCGGCGTGGAGAGTAAGACAGCCGGTGAAATTACTGGCACGTGAGGCATCCCATCTTAGGCCTCTAGGTTGGCAACGCGTCTGCAGTACCCCTGGTGTTGCAGATGTTTATGGGCGGTGGTGATCTCTTACCATCAGGAGACCCATTTGCTCAATTTACATCCAGTCAAATAATAAAAAAAGACGATTAGACGCGTTATGTTGGCCATCTTGACAAACCAAAGACAAAAATATCTTCGGTATGGTTTTTTGCTCTTGTCAAAGTCAGCTGTTCAAACTTGTGGCGGCCATTTTGTGACTTAGCAGGGAGATAAAGGAGGGTCTACGGTCCTCTAACTTTAGCAGAGCTTTGATCGACTGATTAGCGCTAACAGACGTTTTATGAATCATGTTTTTTAGCATCAGGCCTTCAAGGAGCCTTCAAGGAGGCTCTAACTTTTTATGAATAAGGCTGGTAGTCTTTAGATATCCCTGTATATTTGCGGCGTTTTGCTGTCTACATTTACCTACTACACATACCTACTCTTCGGAGTAGGCCCTCTGACTACGAAGATTGAGGCCCGGGAGCGGGAATGATATCATATTTTAACTTTACCATCCGGGTTAATTAAAAAATAAATTCGGACAGCATCTATAGGGTTAGTATGCAAAAGAAAGATCTTAATAGATAGTGTTAGAGCTTATACTAATACATTTAGGGGCTGTTTCACCACCCATTGATTCATTTTATTTGACGAACAAATGTGATGCCGCTATTCGAACAAAACAAACAGAGACGGCATCCGTCAAATAAAATTAATCAATGGGTGGTGAAACAGCCCCTTAATCTATATTCATTAAATAATATAATATTAATAATAATAAACGAGCCTAATAATTATCGAAAATACAAACTGAAATATAGATGCACAGAAAAACCAGAAAAATAAGACCAGCGCTGGGAATCGAACCCAGGTCCTCGGCAATCCGTGCCGTGTGCTATACCGCTATACCACCGCTGGACAACGATACAGACACGAATTTCTCCTATGCACCTCATATCTCAGCTTGTGTTGTTTCTTATTTAGCCACTTAAGCAGCGACACTAGCGACATCTATGCCGTAGCCCTCATCGAGAAACTTTTCGGCACTCCATCGGAACTAACCGCTCACCCGGACAAGAGATATCGTTATTAAGCAATCAAATTAAGATTGGAGATTAAGATTTGGAATTGAAATAAAAAATACAAAAAGATTCCAAAAAACCAATCTTAATTTGAGCCTAATAATTAACCGGGCGCGTGCAGCTTTACCCATCGTTGGCTGAATTAAGTAACTTTACCTACTTACACTTGTTCAAATGTAGTTAAATTAAATGAAAACGACTAAAAATCTAAATAGGTCTCTGTGTTGCACTGGGTATTAATGCATTCCATTTCTTAACTTTAAGACTAAAAAAGGAAGAATATTTATTTTCTGAATAGGTGACAATAGAGAAAAATTACGTTTTCTTAATTTTCTGGCAGCTATGTTCATCCGTGCAATTATAGTAGATTGTACCTATATATGGTATGGTCGATCAAGAAAGTGCTTTACCAATTTTAATGACAGTTCCTACTTCAGAAATAAAACAATAAGGCTGATTGTCATATTGACTTGTGAGTGAAAATAGGCTTTGACGTTTTAAGCGCTACAAATGACTTAGGATGGTAAACCAATTTCTTGGTCGACTATACAACAAAAGCATAAAACGAGCTATTTTACTCACGATGTTCATAACTACTGCAACCGGTACGGCGAGGGTGGATAGACAGACACGTAGAGTGTAAAACTCGAGCATTAAACCCATTTTGGGTTTCTGCTTTTCACTTAGATTGCGAGGAAATGAAATAGCAACAGTAGAAACAATAATTGTTCACCTTTTATTTTTCATGCATTATTATATAATTATATTTTTTAGTTTTATTGATTTATTTTGATTGATTTTTAGTTTTATATAAAATAAAAATTATAAAAAAATATGTAGAAACTTTTTTGTTTGTGGCTGTTGACACCTGATTACCTTGGTCTTAGATGAAGATTTTACTTTATGCACTAGAGCATAAAATTCATTTTATGTCGCCTAGATCCAGCATAAACACGAACTTTACGAGCATGTGAAGTGAGAGATTTTTCTTCAATTGTACATTGTACATTACTTATTATTAGAATTATTGATTTGAACTGATGACTGTTCAATAAAGCTTGGAACTTTAATAAATTTCATCGTATTGGTACCTCTACCCTATATTGAACGGATTTTTTTAATTTTAAACTTGAAAATCTAGATTATGTATCTAATTAATCGAGCGCAGCTGTGAATCACAATAATAAATGCCTATTTTATATTTTAAACACCAAAAGTAAAAAGTCATCAAACCGTAGGCGGCACCACAGAGGTCAGTTTAAAAAAGTCTGTTTATTTTTTCATGGCACAGACTTCGCGTATTCAGCCAAGCCCCGCCCAACGCGCTCTCGCTCGCACGCTTTGAAAGCCTACACTGTCATTTGACCCCGAGTGTTCTAACAGTGAGGGTGCGTGCTAAATACAATATCTGCGTTAAAAAGTGACATTGTGTGATTATTTTGATTACTTTCGGCGGATTTCAAGGTGAGATTAAATTGTAATTTTACACTAAGGAATGAGAAAAATATACCACTATATATTAAAAAAAAAAAATTACAATTATTTTTTGTATCCTTTTTAAGGACATAATAGTAATTGTCTGGAACAGTATTAGAGAGATTGTATATGGACACAGTAACAGTTTTTTTAAGATTTTTTAGTTAAATATGATAAAAATGAATTCAGGTTTTTTTTCGCAGGTAAATTTCAGACGATGTTTTGTCCATCTTTAAAATAATATTTGTTTAACTTGATTTGCTCCTTCGCGAATCGCGTTAAAAGCTTCACGGAGTACTTAGTAAATTAGCTCTATTCATTTTATTCCAAAGATTTATTATTATTTATAATTTATACCGCTCGATCATAATCTAAGTTAAACGCTCCTAAGGGTAATTTTATTTGGCAGCAAACTGTTATTTGTAATTTTGTTAATTATGTTGAATCTTTTAACATTTAAAACGTGTTTAAGTAGGTACCTATTAAGTATGCGTAAAATTAAATCATTTTCAAAATAATATATACATAACGCTAAAAATTAAAGGATCTTTCCGATGTCGAAATAAAATATAAGATTTTTTTAATTTAGGTTTTAGACATCATAGACAATAAAGCTTAGGTAGGCTCAACTAATTAGGTTGTTTAAAAAATGGGCTCAATTTTGGTACTTTTAACCATGCTACTTATCTCAGGATTATAATGGTACGGGGTTCTTTATTATTAAATATAGATAAAATAAAATAAAATAATAATAATAAAAAGAAGACAAAGAAAACTTACCTAAGAAACCTTAAACAAATATATCTATATGTTACTATAAAAATAAAAATTATAAAAAGAACACCCCGTCCAAAAGATCTGCCTGTGGCAGAGTTCCCATGATGCTGGCCGCATTACCCCTTTGGACCGCAAGTGCGATCCGCTGGGATAAATACGCACCAGCTCTTATAATTAGGATTATAATTAAGTATTTCCAAAAAAAAATTATGACACCAAAAGCTGTCCCACTCAGTTAACAAAATTTTCTCAAAACTTTGTCCCGACCCCATGGGAACATCGGAATTGAAAGTATGTGTTACTCCAGAAACCTTATTGTTTGCATACTAAAATTTTATTCATCCAAGGAAGGGCGAATATTCGAGCGTTTTGAGCGCGCGGTCAAACGCCATTACCGCCCCACGTTTATTCAACGGAAAGACAAGTCACAAGAATTTTAATCACGCTAAATTCAGCATCGGTATTGTCTTAAATTTTCATGAAAAAACAACCCTGGGCATTACCTCAATTAATAACACCTGCGAAGACACTAATGACAAAAAAACGCTGCTAAAACGCTGAATATTCGCCCCCAAATAGGTACACCTGGCCGTTTTAGACTGAAAGAGTATAAACAGGCGCGCGCACTTAGAAAAGTTCATGTAAATAGTATTTGTTTGGAAAATGCATAGTTCCCGCGGGATAGCGATAAACGAATTCTGGGCGGGCGGAGTCGCGGGCAACAGCTAGTTAGCATACGACATTTGACAACTCCTGAATTTACCATACCTTATACATTTTTTGTGAAAATATAGGTAGATATACATACTTACAATGTTTCGGTAGCGAAGAAGAGATAATTCGGTTGAAATTTGGATCTGTAGTGTTTTTTTTTGAAAAATCTAATCTTTCTTTCTAAAACGCTTTTATCAGATGGCGACGACCAGATTGCCTAGTGGTTAGAGAACCTGACTACGAAGCTTGAGGTCCCGGGTTCGATTCCCGTGTCGGGCAGATATTTGTATGAAAAATACGAATGTTTTTTCTCGGGTCTTGGGTGTTTACTATGTATTTAAGTATGTATCTATCTATATAATTATATTTATCCGTTGCTTAGTACCCATAACACAAGCTTTGCTAAGCTTACTTTGGGACTAGGTCAATTGGTATGAAGTGTCCCGTAATATTTATTTTTTTATTTATCAACCATTGGTTTCCAACCAGTGTTCCGCAAAAGCTAATGTCTGCGAAAGATAAACTTTGAACGATCGATGCCTCGACAACTAATAAATCGTTGAGGATAAACCAAAACAGCCGCGTTTGCGCCGAGTATTTGTCACAAAATAAAAAAAGTTAAGTACAAAAAAGTTACAACTCACCAACAACAGAGCAAGCGCGGTACCGTACAATTTTGCGGAGGAGTAGATCAAGTTTATCCATTTTATTTTTAACGTTGGTCTCCGCAAAGTACTTAGCGCCTGAATCTATACAAGGTATTAATTAAATAATTGCAAACTTCAAACACCGCAAATATTATTATTTTAATTTTAAATTAATTTAATGTACTTATCTAGAAATGCCTTAATTGTATAAAATATTAGTGTTTTTGCTTAGTCAGTAATTCTACTTTTTTTCTCACTTTATATAAATTGTCGTGCGCATCGGTGTTTTTAGAAGTAAATCCTGACACCAAAAACGGCCTGTACCTATTAAATGATCTAAATAGTATGCAACCTCGCTAAAACATTAAATCGGAGTATACATTCGTAACGCACTATGAAAAAAGGATTAAAAAAAAGAACCTGATTTAAAACATAGTGTATGTAATCGACTCTACTCTCGACTCAGAACAAATTACTTTCTGGTTTTCGGTTATTTGATTAACAACTTGTATAGTATGTTAGAAAGTTCCCCGGGGGAGCCTGACCTCTAGGGGACGCGTCCCCGGGTGGCGGATGGGGGGTGCTCGTCCGATACCCAAACAGGGCGTCGGAAGGGCTGGAGGGAAATAAAATACCTCCCGCGGACCAACAGGCCGGAGAAGGACACTCCGATATAAAACCCCTGCAGTGAGATCAACTACGGATGCAATACAAACAGTACGCATACTTATGGAAAAAGGCCGTAGTAACCATGAAGATCTTCACCTGGTATTCATAGACCTAGAGAAAGCATTTGACAGGGTACCGCGAAAACTAGCTACATATCATTGCTAAAGGATATGTATTACAATGTAAGCACGAGAGTGAGAAGACTAGCTGGTACAAGCAATTCCTTCGACGTCAAAGTTGGCGTGCGTCAGGGATCTGCTCTTAGCCCGCTATTGTTCAACATTGTTATGGACTACCTCACTGGAGACATCCAGTCCCCCCTGCCATGGTGCCTGCTGTATGCGGATGATGTTGTCCTCATTGACAAATGCGCGACACAACTGCAACACACCCTAGAGCTATGGAGAAATGCTCTGGAATCCAACGGTCTAAGGATTAGCAGAAGCAAAACCGAGTACTTGCCGAGCCACTATAGTCTCACAAAGCAGATAACACCCACAATTTATATCGATGGAAAGCCAGTGCCGAAAGTAAGCCAGTTCAAATACCTGGGCTCGGTCCTGTCCGCGGACGCAAGTGTGGACGTGACGTGGACGCCATAGGGTAACCGATCAAAAAAAGCCATGAAAAGAACACTCCATGTCAATGAGATGAAGATGCTGAGATGGGCGGCAGGTGTAACGAGACTCGATAAAGTGCGTAACGCATCAGAGGAAGTTACAAGGTCGCACCCATCGCAGACAAGGTTAAGGAATCTCGCATGAGATGGTACGGGCATGTCATTAGACGCAGCGACGACCATGTCGTGAAGAAATCTCTCGCACTACCAGACAACAAGAGAGGCAGAGGTCGCCCGCTTGCTACATGGTGGTCCACCATATCAAAGGATTTGAAACAGGCCCAGTTGAACGAGGAGACAACCCAGGATCGACCGACCTGGCGCATGAGAACGAGGAGGGCCGACCCAAATAATGGCAAGAGGCACAGAAAGAAGAAGAAGAAGAAGAAATAGTATGTTAGAAAGTAAGGTTCCAAACAAAAGATATGGACATAAAAATGCTCCAGAAATTTCCAAATTGTCGACAATCAAGTCGCGTAATCACTTAGATGTTGTTTGGTAGGTATCTAACTAAAATTTTAAAAACAAATCTATCGTAAACCTAAGTCCATTTCTGAATTTGTACGTGATTTGATCACAAATTAGTTTATAATGTAAGTACTTATTTAATTAAGTTTTTTCGAATCTTTTATGTTTTACTTACATCATTACATTACGATTTCATTTTTCGTCAGTTTTTTTAGGTCGATACTTTTAAGTGTCATATTACTTGCCATTCACTGTCTCGCAAGTATAGACATCCTATGCTATGTTTTGGAAACATCCGCCATATTTTTACGCGACGGCCGAATTTTTGTCATTATTATTAAACCACAGGGTGTCCCCTTACCGCTATTCAGAGCGGATATTGGAAGTGTGAATAATTAAAACACTAACTATGGCCTCTTAAGTATAGGATCGTGGGTTCAAACCCCGGCTTCGCACCTCTGAGTTTTTCGAAATTCATGTGCGACATTGCATTTGAAATTTACCACCAGCTTAACGGTCAAGGGAAACATCGCGAGGAATCTTGCACCCTGCTAAGTAATTCAATGGTGTGTGTGAAGTTCCCGATCCGCACTGGGGTCGCGTGGGAATAGCACCCCACGCACTCTAATTCTGAGAGTAGGCCTGCGCCCAGTAGTGGGACGTTTGACCATTAACATACTATGAGAGAGAGGAAACGAGCAAGCGGGTCATCTGATGGAAAATGATTACCACTGCCCATGAGTACCAACTACTCAAGGAGAGTCATTGGTCTGTTGCCAGCCTTTTAAGAAAGTATAAGGGCTTTTCTTGAAAGCCCCGATGTCTTAGGATATGGTATGTCTGATGAATTGCATTGCAGCCAAACGTAAACCTATTATAGGTAAATCCTGCTAATATCCTACTAATATTATAAATGTGAAAGTTTGTGAAGATGTTTGGATGTTTGTTACTCAATCACGTCTAAACCGCTGAACCGATTTAGAGGAAATTCGGTATACAGATAGTTTGAGCCCCCGGAAATGATATAGGATAGTTTTTATCCCGGAAAAATGCTTAGTTCCCGCAGGATAGCGATAAACGAATAATACGCGGATGGAGTAACGGGCAACGGCTAGTTTATCATAATGCGAAAGTTTGTAAAATTAATGGTATGTTTGTTACTCTTTCACGCTAAAACACCTGGATGGATTTTGATAAAATTTGGTATGTAGATAGCTGGAGATCTGGAATATCCATCAGATCGGGATAAAATCTCACCTGTTAGGATTAGAGACATAAGGCGCGGCTGTTTCTAATACACCGTTAGTGAAAAGATTTACCTAAGGTTCCAATTCAACTGTGTGTTTTCATTTGTTTATTACAAGCTTTTATTTAGTTTCACCTGTCCCGTTGTCTGTCTGTAGTCAAATATTGCAAGTTAAGTTCGACCAACTTCCAGTAGTCGGATTGACTTGAAATTTGGAATACTTATGGAAATTGCGTGACAATACAATAATAAATAAATATCATGGATTAATGGGACACTTGACACCAATTGATCTAGCCCCAAACTAAGCTAAGCTTGTACTATGGATACTAGGCAACGGATAAACATACTTATACAATACAAGGTGTTAACTAAATAAAACCTGAGACACCCCAAAAATACTTTTCAATTCAAAGTAAATTGATTGAATTTATTTTTGAATATCTTCATTATTTTAAAAGATGAAGGTGTGTTTTGCTAAGTCAGTAATTCTACTTCATTTCTAACTCTACATTCATGATTTGTATTTTTGTCCGTTGCGCTTTGACGTTTTAAGAAGAAAATCATACAGTGACAGTAAACCGGCCAGTATTAAATTATCAAAATCATATGCAACCTCGCTAAAATATTGAATTGGCGCCTGTTGCAGTCGTAACTTTTAGACTGGGCACAATAAAAAAGGGATATAAAACGCAAACACAACCTAATTTAAAACATAGTGTAATCGATTCTACTCTCGATTTTGAGCAAACTACTTTCTGGTTTTCAGTTATTTAATTAACACCTTGTATAGATAAATACATATTAAACATCCAAGACCCGAGAACAAACATTCGTATTATTCAGACAAATATCTGCCCGGCCGGGAATCGAGCTCGGACCTCAAGTTTCGTAGTCAGGTTCTGTAACCACTTGGCCATCCGGTCGTCAATAATCTGGTAGTGACATCCTCGTAGTCCAGCCAGGATCGTCTCCGCAGGACGGAACTCTTCAACTGTTACTGATATCGACTTGAAATTTGGTATGCAACTGTAATTTGGGTGACAATACAAGTAACGTCGACAAAAAGTATAGTCAGCAAAAAAAAGTTTGTATTAAAAATGAAATTTTTACCAAAAACTTATTTTATTTTAGGTAATGTCACGAATTAATGTTTTCTTTAATTTTAGGGTTCCGTACCCGAAGTGGCAAAAACGGAACCCTTATAGTTTCGCCATGTCTGTCTGTCTGTCTGTCCGTCCGCGGCTTTGCTCAGGGACTATCAGTGCTAGAAAGCTGTAATTTTGCACGAATATATATGTAAACTATGCCGACAAAACGGTACAACTTAAAATTAAAAAAAATTTTTTTAGAGTACCTCCCATGGGCGTAAAGTGGGGGTGTTTTTTTTTTTCATCCAATCTTGTAGTGTGGGGTATCGTTAGATAGGTCTCTTAAAACCATTAGGGGGTTGCTTACACGATTTTTCGATTCAGTGATTAGTTTGCGAAATATTCAACTTTAAAGTGCAAATTTTCATTAAAATCGAGCGTCCCCCCCACCCCTCTAAATTCTAAACCGGTGGGTGGAAAAGTTTGAAAAAATTGAGGATGGTAGGAAATATATCAATCTTACAAGAAAAACTATAATGGTTAAGTTTTCTTAAGAATTATTAGTAGTTTAAGAGTAAATAGCAGCCTAAGGTATAAAATATACCTAAACTTGGAATATTCCGTACAAAATATGAAATCCTCACAAAAATATTAATTAATTTTTGCGTAATGGCTACGGAACCCTATTTCGGGCGTGTCCGACACGCTCTTGGCCGGTTTATTTATTTTCTTTCTAACTGCCAGATCTGTGGACTGCATGCAAAGTAGGGTAAATAAAAAAATAGAGTCGAATTTAATCAGCCAATATTGCAGCTACCCGAGCTGTGATGAAATCCACGGCTATGGACCCTTGCTCCAGCTGCCTCAGCCCTTCCAGCGACACCGACGAGTCGGAGACCTCGCTGCCGCTGTTCCCCTTCGACAATCAGAAAGGTTAGTGGACTATAAACCAACAAGCAAAATGAGGGTGCAGATGTATGTACATGCATAGTGCGGTTCACTAATGTTTCGCAACTCATCATCATCATATCAGCCAAAGGACGTCCACTGTTGGACATAGTCCTCCCCCATAGACCTCCAGTTGCCTCGGTTGGAAGCGGCTTGCATCCGTGAACCCGCGACTTTAACCACGTCATCCGCAGGTCTCGCAATTAACGTTTGGCAACCTGAATCAGGTTTGAATCAGATCATTTCACAACTGTTTAATATTTCTGAAACTATAAATATTTCAGGATTTTTATAAAACTAACCTACCTAACCTAACCTAAAGGGTTCTACACGATGGCCCTGAAATAAATCCTGAAATATTTACAGATTTAGTGATTGCCCCGTGTGGTGTCGGGTTAGAATTACACCTCTCCATTTCTTCCGTGGATGTTGTAAGAGGCGACAAAGGATATAGGTTAAGGTATACCGTAGGCAACAGGCTAGCAACCTGTCACTATTGTACCGTTTTTGTCAAACTTTAAACCTAAAGTTGCTAAAAGTCGCTCCGAAGCGGTAACGTTTCGTGTGCTCTGCCTACCCCATTTGGGAATGGGCCAATCAACTATTTTACCGACACTTTGGGCGTCTCCTGCGTTACCAAAATTGTACTTCCAACAAGATATTTCACAGTTTAATAAGTTGAACTTACGTAGGATGGCATGTATTCATGTACACCATCTATTAAATTACAGAAAAAACATGTTTACTTACAAAAATCTGCAATTGTTTGAAAAATGTCGCGGACAGATTAGTGTGGGTAAAATAGTTGATTGGCCCGAATACAGGCGTGATGTTTGTGTGTGTGTGTTTAGAGATTGCGAATTGAATCAGGTTGCCAAACGTTAGTTACGAAATGAACGGATACCACATAGTACAAACAAAATCAAAATCAAAACGTTTAAGGTCTCTACACATTACACCGTATATCAATGTGTCAGGCAAAAATATATTCGACTATGCCAACTAGCACGCATCGTAACCAACCGTCGCCGTCTCGCGTATCATGTATGTGTCTGACATTCCGTTTGATACTCCGTCTGACATGTTCCTATTACGGTCATGGTATGATACGGTCTAATGTATAGAGACCTTTGTTCAGTAAGTCAGTTTTTTTCTAGTCTTACTGATTGGGTCATTTAACACCATCAGAAGAAGCTAACTCTAACTCCTTTTCTAGAAACCAACAAAATGGCCTTCGACAACTACCTAACACCGCAACGTAAGAAATATCGCGATTGCTACGAGCCAAAGCTTCCCTACGTGCGCGAATTTAAAGAACTAGTAGAACGCTTCAAGAACAATCCAGAAGAAGAAACATTCGACGATCGCATGCGTTCCAACTACAACGAGGAGACGAGAAACTTCAACGAAAAATTCGACGAGAATAATTCAAATATGAATATACTGAGGCTAACCGAACAGACATTTGAAAATGGCGTTAATAACGAGAGGGTAGCTCAATCATATTTTGCTGAAAATGAGAATACGCGCAGGTGTTTAAACTTTAATTTTGAGCAAGTTCAGTGTGTCTGTGAGGCGTTACAGCAGAAGGGTGATATAGAGAAGTTGTCGGAGTTTCTATGGAGCTTGCCGCCGAGCGAGCTGCTTTGTAAAAGCGAAACTGTACTCAGGTATGTTTTCCACGAAGCGTGTGAATTGGAGGATGCGTTCATGTTACAGAGAATGCCTCAGTTCAGTTGTTGAAGTGGACTGAAAGTGTTATCCCGCTAGGCTTTAATTATAGCGTACATAAGTACCTACGTAGCAGTGGAGTAGCGTCAGATATTTTCGCGGTAAAGCCGAATCAAAGAAAATTGCATACGTTTTTAAATAATATTCCAAAAAATAATCTAAATAAAAAGAAAAAAAAGACATTAATATCAAAGGCGACAATAAAGTTAATGATTATAATCATGGATAGGTATATTTGGAAATAATTCGATCCGCATTAGCGATCCCTTCAAATAGCGAACCAACTGTGTTAAAAATAAAGTTGTGTTAAATACTGGGATGTGTACATATCATTTAATAATAATGTAGGTAAATCTGTTTTAAAAAAAATATACCTCGTTGAGTATCTTGCGGATTCTTCTCAGCAGAGGTTTTCCGAACGCGGTGGTAGATTTTTTTGACATTCATAAGTGCTTGATATAGCGTAAATTGAATAAAGATATTTTGACTTTGACTTTGACTTTGAAAGATCGCATATATTTGAACATGAAACTACCGTGAGACTCACTCATATTAAATATAATGACCGGATAACATGTCGAGCTAAACTCGATTTAAGACGTGAGTTATCCGGGTCATTATATTATAATCGCATATATCATTCATAAATCATGATGTCCTAGTCTATTTTGTAAATATTGGGCAAGCCGATGAGAACAGGGTTCTATGGACGTTTCGTCACTGCGACTTAGTTGCAGTATTTGACTATTTTATGTATATTTTTTAAAAGCTTCACAATGCATGGTGTCGAACAGAAATATTTTTAAGCTACCTTTACACTATCAGTTACATTGAAATTCAAGATGAAACAAAATACATACAAAATTAAGAAACGCTTAATGTATGACTATTGTTTATGCAGCAGGCATGTCGCTACTTCGGCGTTAAAAAAAGTGTACCATTTCTTTCAAAATGAATTTAAATTTTTCATACAAATTTTATGAGTCAGTTTTGTGACGCCCATATTGAGTGTATGAAAAAAAAACAAATCTTTTTAAATCTTTTAAATCATATGTGAAGGTAGCTTAAAGATTGTTTCCTTTTGACGGATGCGTGCTTTGCTTTCTAAAATAAAAGTAAAGCATTAAAATATTAAGTATATGGATTATTTTTTATTATTCTCAGGGCACGAGCACTAGTAGCGTACCACACATGCGTGTTTCAAGAGGTGTACGCTATATTGGAAGCCAACAGCTTCTCGCCAAAACACCACAATGCGCTTCAGACTCTGTGGTTCAAGGCACACTATAAGGAGGCCGAGAAGGTGCGGGGACGGGAATTAGGTGAGTCTCGGCTGGACCAGACTGCGGCATCTTAATCATTAATCTAGCGAGCGCGAAATTGGGTGCATTATATTTACGAACAGCGGCGGCCTTACCCATTGCGAGGCTCCGGGCGGCAGGTCTTTGCGAGGCCTTAGTCCTTCGGGAAAAGTATGTGATGCGAAAATATAGATAAAAAAGTCTATTTGGTTTTATTTGCTTGCGTTGTTGCGCGAGGCCGCCTGCAAGAGCGA
>NC_133500.1:2664653-2668455 GCF_025370935.1 Choristoneura fumiferana
TTAGTGACTATAACCAACAAGCAAAATGAGGGTGCAGATGTATGTACATGGATAGTGAGGTTCACTAATGTTTCGCAACTCATCATCATCATATCAGCCAAAGGACGTCCACGTTGGACATAGTCTCCCCATAGACCTCCAGTTGCCTCGGTTGGAAGCGGCTTGCATCCGTGAACCCGCGACTTTAACCACGTCATCCGCAGGTCTCGCATTAACGTTTGGCAACCTGAATCAGGTTTGAATCAGATCATTTCACAACTGTTTAATATTTCTGAAACTATGAATATTTCAGGATTTTATAAAACTAACCTACCTAACCTAACCTAAAGGGTTCTACACGATGGCCCTGAAATAAATCCAAATATTTACAGATTTAGTGATTGCCCCGTGTGGTGTCGGGTTAGAATTACACTCTCCATTTCTTCCGTGGATGTTGTAAGAGGCGACAAAGGATATAGGTAAGGTATACCGTAGGCAACAGGCTAGCAACCTGTCACTATGTATTGTACCGTTTTTGTCAAACTTTAAACCTAAAGTTGCTAAAAGTCGCTCCGAAGCGGTAACGTTTGTGTGCTCTGCCTACCCATTTGGGAATGGCCAATCAACTATTTTACCGACACTTTGGGCGTCTCCTGCGTTACCAAATTGTATGTACTTCCAACAAGATATTTCACAGTTTAATAAGTTGAACTTACGTAGGATGGCATGTATTCATGTACACATCTATTAAATTACAGAAAAAATGTTTACACAAAAATCTGCAATTGTTAAAAATGCGCGGACAGATTAGTGTGGGTAAAATAGTTGATTGGCCGAATACAGGCGTGATGTTTGTGTGTGTGTGTGTTTAGAGATTGCGAATTGAAATCAGGTTGCCAAACGTTAGTTACGAAATGAAAGGATACCACATAGTACAAACAAAATCAAAATCAAAACGTTTAAGGTCTCTACACATTACACCGTATATCAATGTGTCAGGCAAAAATATATTCGACTATGACTAGCACGTTTCGTAACCAACCGTCGCCGTCGCGTACATGTATGTGTTTGACATTCCGTTTGATACTCCGTCTGACACGTTCCTATTACGGTCATGGTATGATACGGTATAATGTATAGAGACCTTTGTTCAGTAAGTCAGTTTTTTTCTAGTCTTACTGATTGGGTCATTTAACACCATCAGAAGAAGCTAACTCTAACTCCTTTTCTAGAAACCAACAAAATGGCCTTCGACAACTACCTAACACCGCAACGTAAGAAATATCGCGATTGCTACGAACCAAAGCTTCCCTACGTGCGCGAATTTAAAGAACTAGTAGAACGCTTCAAGAACAATCCAGAAGAAGAAACATTCGACGATCGCATGCGTTCCAACTACAACGAGGAGACGAGAAACTTCAACGAAAAATTCGACGAGAATAATTCAAATATGAATATACTGAGGCTAACCGAACAGACATTTGAAAATGGCGTTAACAACGAGAGGGTAGCTCAATCATATTTTGCTGAAAATGAGAATACGCGCAGGTGTTTAAACTTTAATTTTGAGCAAGTTCAGTGTGTCTGTGAGGCGTTACAGCAGAAGGGTGATATAGAGAAATTGTCGGAGTTTCTATGGAGCTTGCCGCCGAGCGAGCTGCTTTGTAAAAGCGAAACTGTACTCAGGTATGTTTTCCACGAAGCGTGTGAATTGGAGGATGCGTTCATGTTACAGAGAATGCCTCAGTTCAGTTGTTGAAGTGGACTGAAAGTGTTATCCTAGCTTAATTATAGCGTACATAAGTACCTACGTAGCAGTGGAGTAGCGTCAGATATTTTCGTGGTAAAGCCGAAGCAAAGATCGCATATATCATTCATAAATCATGATGTCCTAGTTCTATTTTGTAAATATTGGGCAAGCCGATGAGAACAGGGTTCTATGGACGCTTCGTCACTGCGACTTAGTGCAGTATTTGACTATTTTATGTATATTTTTTTAATTAAAGCTTCACAATGCATGGTGTCGAACAGAAAAATTTTTAAGCTACCTTTACACTATCAGTTACATTGAAATTCAAGATGAAACAAAATACATACAAAATTAAGAAACGCTTAATGTATGACTATTGTTTATGCAGCAGGCATGTCGCTACTTCGGCGTTAAAAAAAGTGTACCATTTCTTTCAAAATGAATTTAATTTTTCATACAAATTTTATGAGTCAGTTTGTGACCCATATTGAGTGTATGAAAAAAAGACTCCACAAAACCAACCGTTTTATTTTTGAGCTATTTTTAAGTTGCTCATGTTTCTGAGTAGGAAAAACCATATTTTTTCTTAAATAAAACAAAAATAATAAAAAGGTGCACTTTTTTTGTATTTTTAGTGTCCACACGTCACGTGTGACGTCACATGTTAGTATCTCTTTCTGTCTTATTTCATTCAAATCTTTTTAAATCTTTTAAATCATATGTGAAGGTAGCTTAAAGATTGTTTCCTTTTGACGGATGCGTGCTTTGCTTTCTAAAATAAAAGTAAAGCATTAAAATATTAAGTATATGGATTATTTTTTATTTTTCTCAGGGCACGAGCACTAGTAGCGTACCACACATGCGTGTTTCAAGAGGTGTACGCTATATTGGAAGCCAACAGCTTCTCGCCAAAACACCACAATGCGCTTCAGACTCTGTGGTTCAAGGCACACTATAAGGAGGCCGAGAAGGTGCGGGGACGGGAATTAGGTGAGTCTCGGCTGGACCAGACTGCGGCACCTTAATCATTAATCTAGCGAGCGCGAAATTGGGTGCATTAGATATTTACGAACAGCGGCGGCCTTACCCATCGCGAGGCTCCGGGCGGCAGGTCTTTGCGAGGCCCTTTGTCCTTCGGGAAAAGTATGTGATGCGAAAATATAGATAAAAAAGTCTATTTGGTTTTATTTGCTTGCGTTGTTGCGCGAGGCCTCTGCAAGAGCGAGGCCCTGGGCGATTGCCCTATTCGTCACCCCCTAAGGCCGCCGCTGCTTACGAACAAACTCGTCGATGGTACTGGAATACCACGTAACCAATGCGCCTCGTGCTAAGAAGCCGTGGTAGCCTAGGAAGAAGCCGTGGTAGCCTAGTGGTTTGACCTATCGCCTCTCAAGCAGGTCAGTTCAAGTCAGGTCGTGGGTTCAAACCCCGGCTCGCACCTCTGAGTTTTTCGAAATTCATGTGCGGAGTTACATTTGAAATTTACCACGAGCTTTGCGGTGAAGGAAAACATCGTGAGGAAACATGCACAAACCTGCGAAGCAATTCAATGGTGTGTGAAGTTCCCAATCCGCACTGGGCCCGCGTGGGAACTATGGCCCAAGCCCTCTTGTTCTGAGAGGAGGCCTGTGCCCAGCAGTGGGACGTATATAGGCTCGGATGATGATGAATGCGCCTCGTAACCGATAAAAGTAGCTGAGATTTCGCAGCTGGTATAAACACAAAAAACATTAAAATTTTGCCTCAAATCTGGGGGACTAGGTACTACGAAATTCAAAAATCGAAGTTCGTAACGTGCCGTCTTTCTCACTCTCGTATTAAATAATGTAAGAGTCAGCGAAGATACGAATTTCGAATTTTGCACTTCGTAGTTGTAGGTTGGCCAGTGGGGCTACTACGAAATTCTAAGATCGAAGTTCATGCCGTTCCGTCCTCTGACACTAATACTATTTAATACGAGAGTGAGAGGGACGGTACGATACGAACTTCGAATTTCGGAGTAGGCCCTCTGGTACGCGGCATTACCCATTGTTGTTAACGCGTGCGGCATTGCAATGCTTCTCACAAATTTAA
>NC_133500.1:2668555-2737166 GCF_025370935.1 Choristoneura fumiferana
ATGCATATTTTTTTGGAGTTTACTCTTAAGAATTTAGTTTCACGTAAGTCGAATAAAAAAAAAGCCCTCCGGTTAGAAAATTTCGTGAGTCAAATTAATATAAGCGTTACGTTTTTTCTCGCAACGTGCCTTGCGCCGTAGGACGTCCAGTGTTGGACATAGGCCTCCTCCGTAGACCTCTAGCTGCTTCGGTTGGAAGCGGCCTGCATCCACCGTGAAATCGCAACTTTAACCAGGTCATCCGACCACCGTCCATCTCGTTGTCGTAAAACTCTGCGCTTGCCCATCCGCGGTCTCCATTCGAGACTTTTCGTCCCCAACGGCCATCAGTTATCTGTGCTATATGGCCTGCCCATTGCCACTTCAACGAGCTAATTCGCTTGGCTATGTTGGTGACACTCGTTCTTCTGTACGTATCCCCTCATTTCTATTCCGATCCCATAGAGAAACCCCCAGCATAGCTCACTGAGCAACTCTGAGCCTATTTTTAAGGCCTATAGTGAACAATTACAAGTACTAAGCTCATTGTAAATGCTTATGCCTACAGGCGCTGTGGACAAGTACCGTTTAAGGAAGAAGTACCCTCTGCCGAAGACCATCTGGGATGGAGAGGAGACAGTCTACTGCTTCAAGGAGAAGAGCAGGAATGCCCTCAAGGACTGCTATTACAGGAACCGGTAAACATACATCTTTCTGATCTAAGTAGAAAAAAAATATTTTTGTAAGTAAGTCCCCATTAACAAAAAAATAAAAACGACTCCAAAAAAAAAACCGGCCTTGTGCGATTAAAATACCTGGTACGAAGTGCAAAACTCGAACTTCGCATCTTGCCGTCCCGCTTATAATTTAATTAATACGAGAGTGAGAAACGGTACGATACGAACATCGATTTTTCGAATTTCGTTTTAGCCCCTCAGTTCTCTATGTACTTTGTGCTTACAGGTATCCTACCCCGGACGAGAAGCGAGCACTGGCCCGGAAGACCGGGCTCACCCTCACGCAGGTGTCCAACTGGTTCAAAAACAGGAGGCAGCGCGACAGAACCCCGCAGCAGATCAATCGGCCGTGAGTATCTCCATCTTCTATTTCTATAGTCCAAGAGCTACACCGTTTAATTTTGACGTCCTTTTTTTTTCGGACGGACTGTTGCTGGTAGCCCCAGACGGCTTTTACAGCTTACCGGAGAGAGGGCGAGCAACCGGATGGGCTGCTCAGCAAGTAATTTTGACGTCCGTTAACTTAAAGGCTTTAAATTAAGTTTTCTTAGGGGCTGTTTCACCATTCATTGATTAGAGTTAACTTACGGTTAAATGTCATGCCGTCTCCGTCTTTTCGAACAAAACAAATAGAGACGGCATCATACCTAACCGCCAGTTAACACTAATCAATGGATGGTGAAACAGCCCCTTAATGTTCTAAATTTAACGAAGGAAGGTTAAAAAAAGTGTTTTTTATATCTCATACGTGCCAGGACAGTCTCACTATTCAAGTTTGCCAAATTTTACAATTTGACCTTTAACAACGACTGTGAAGTAATTATTCGTATACAAAAATATAATTTCGATTTGCTCGAAAAGTTAATTACCGAATAGTTTCTACCTACCAATGAACTGAGAAACCAACGGAATGGATCTGGCGAAGTTAACGGAAATCAAGAAAAACACGGTTTATAATTAGACCCACGATCATGGGATAACAGAGTGGTTAGAGAACCTCACTACAAAACAAAACTTGAGGTCCATGTCACTTTTACAAGTTTTGGCTGGAGCAAAGCTCAGTCGTCCAGTCCAGTTACTACTATCATAGGACTACTAGTCAAAACTTCCGCTACGCGGTTTAAATTACAAGCTTAGCTAAAAACCCGAGGCCCTCTTAATAGCTTTTAAGTAAACAAACCAAATTTAATTGTTAGGTACATGTGAAACACCTTTGTTCTTCTTTCTGGTTAGAGATCTCATAAAGCTATACTTAAGTTTAACACACACTCCATTCCCAGCTTTACTGCGTTTGTGTTTAAGTCCAAAATACACAGTGACCTTACGTGACATAATCTTTTCGTCTTTAGAAACACTGTGTTTATGTTATACTTGAGTTGATTGGTTGCTTAATTTGTCTACTTAATCAGTTGGTTTAAGATTTAGGGGCTGTTTCACCATCCATTGATTAGTGTTAACTGACGGTTAAATATTATTTGTTTTGTTCGAATAGACGGCATCACATTTAACCACCAGTTAACACTAATCAATGGATGGTGAAACAGCATTATAAACTAAGGAGTTTAGAGTGTCAAGGGCTACCTAGGTGTATTTTTTGTTTTTGTGATATTTGTGATATCAATAAAAAGATAAGGTATAGATTCTAAGTTTTGTATAGTAGATTGTATAACAAGTGCACAATATGAAAGGCTGTTTTTTATATACAACGATAGTGGAATATAGACAAGGGTTTTGTCCGATGGTGAGCAATCACCGCGGCTTATGGACGTTTGTAACACCAGAGGTAATACTCACGCGTTACTGCCTTCCAAAAACCTTCGTAGGTATACTTACGTCTTCTGAATACTCAGATGCGGTATATGTATCTCTCTTGGAAAACCTCAACATCTCATTCATTCATTTCACAGCTTTAAGATCCTTGGAAGAAAAACAACTTTGAAACCATGCAATACTCATTAAGTTAAAAACTGAAGCTTAATTCACTTGGTAAGTTCCAAAACTGCCTACTCATCCCACATGGGTATTGTTATTATGAACATATGTTTAGTGTAAATCACCACGTTACGAATTAGTTAAAACGCCCCAAGAGGTTTCGACTTGACCTTTAAAAAAAACGCCTCATTGTTTTAAAAGTCATTAATCAAATTAGTCCGTGAAAAAGACCCTTTGTCCCTGTTTGATGTTACCTATAACAATTTGAATCTTATTGTCTGCAAGCAAAGTTGTAAATGGTTCCGAACGCTGAGTGCGGTTTATTTTTTGTTCTCAAATGGTCGAAGTGGACAGTTATTGATTTCAGAAATTGTTTCCAGTAACTTCGAAATGACCACATGTGGAATAGTTTTATTTTGATGTTTGAAGTCATCAAAAAGTAGACTGCTACTTTGTTTAATATTTTTAAATCAATACGTACCTACTTATACGACAACACACTATGATTTCACGTGCTTAATTTCGTTTATACATAATTATTATAAAAAACAGACTCGTCTCATTCTCAGCAAATAAAAACAAAATTCATCAGAACTGGGACTGGCTGGTTTCGCGCCATAAAAAAACAAAATAATTGACTGACACGGGCCAATGAAAGCGCCGCTCTCGTATGTTTTTTTTTTCGGCCATTGTTTGAGTCATGGCAATACCTGCTGATTTTTACGCGGTTTTATGTTCGGGACGTGCCGTTTGGTTAATCGCTATAATTTATTTGGGTTATGTTTTTGAGGTCAAGTACCTTGACTGATGTACCAAGATTTAAAAATTGGTCTGTAAGAAAGGATATAAGGCTATAAGGCTAAAACACACAAGTTGAGTAGGAAAGCTGACGAATGTGAAATGCTTGTTTCTCTTTTAAATCCGTACTTGTTTATGATTTTAGAATCCACTGTAGGTTAACGTGATTAGCTGACTGTTGTAGTGTAGACAGAGTTGAAAGAGCTGACTGAGAGTCTAACTCCAAAATTCACTGTTCGTGTATTCCGTCCCTTTTACTCTTCTATTACATACTATTAACATAATGGGACGGTGGGACATGAGTTGGGTTCGAATTTCGAACTTCGTAGTATAAGGCTACTTCTTAACATGAATTAATAAATATGGCTTGAACACGTTACATTAGAACCAATACTTTTTGTTCATTTTAAACACTAGTCCCTGGGCGACCCAGCTTCGCTCGTGCTAAAGCTAAAACTCGATCACAAGCGTTTTCCCAGAGATAAGACCAAGTTAGATCGATTTTTCATCCCCGAAAACCCCGAAATACCAAATTTCATCGAAATCGTTTGGAGCCAATTTCAATTCTAATTTAAATCATTTATTCAGTAAATTGGCCGCATGGGGCACTTTTACGCGTCATTTTTTAAACTACCAGCGCTTTCGGAAAGGCCATCATCGCCAAGAAGAATGTGCCGCAAGAATCTTTCCGTTTCCGAGACCCCTGAAATATATATATTTATATACAAGAATTGCTCGTTTTAGGGTAAGTATTAATAGATAGATAGATAGATTTATAAGCTCTGTTTATATTATTCTGGTAAAATCACTCCAGTAGCTTGACACAAAGAGAATATAACCACTACGTATTGCTTGACACTGTGGCACACAAACAATCTTTTTTGTATTTTAGGGCTGTAAAAGTAACGAAATCCTTGGTACCCGTATGTATTCGTTACTTTATTAACCAGTACTCGTTACTATCGTATCGTTACTTTTGATGCGACCATGAAGCAGAAACACCGCATCCCGTCACCCGAATAGATAATGTAAACCGGCTAATACTTAAATCGATTTTTTTTAACTGGTTTGTAAATTCAATTATTTCTCTCTAAAGCAAGGCGCATGCCTGTTGCCACTGGGGTAATATTATATCCCACCAAAAACATAATTGTAAAAAGGAGAGCCAAGTTCAATACAAAAATTATGCTTGGCTGTGGGCTTAGCCGCAAAAAGAATGGAGATCTAAATGAGTGCCAAGTTCTATGCGAAATCCAAGTATGTATTTATAGGAACAAAACAACATTATGAACAAGTATTAAACTCTATTTTTTTGCTTTATTGGATACCTATAACAATTTCTGTTATTTAAAAATGTGAGATCTTAAAGTAGGTTAGATTTGACTTGGCCAGTGCAGTTACCGAGCTGGATTCCAAATTTCATCCTTCTAGGTGATCTGGAAGTAGGTTAGATTTAGGTACTATAATGTCAGTGGCACCAAGTGGTTCGTGTAATATTACAGTCGGCGCTGGTTGCGCTGGCTAGCCAGTTCCTTTGCTTGAACTGGGCTTGACACGCTGCCGCTGAAAACTATGATCGACACTTGAATTTATCTACTTAGCTATTTTTGGCTACTTATAGTGACACACGCACACACACACACACACACACACACACACACACACACACACACACACACACACACACACACACACCACACCTAAGTATTTATTGAAATCTTTGTATTAAAATAATTTTTTTTTTATCTTTCCAGAGGAGAGATGTTGGTCCCAGCCCAGTATGCAGGCTCTCAAAGTGGCTTATCCTCCGGTTTGCTGCCAAATGGCTACTATCATCAGCTGCAGGAACCTTCGCACTATTTGAGTAACGCGCCGTAAACTTTTACAGTAGGTACCTTTCGTAGCACCACTAGGTCGACTATACAAAAATATATAAATATAAATAGTATTCGACTTTACGGAAGCGGCAAGAGATAAAAAAAGTATAATAGAGAAAAAAACAAGAATTTATTTGGATAGGTACAGACTGGCGATCAGAAAAATCCTGGATCCTGGTGACTCATGTAGCATCAGCCGAATATGTGTTTGGTTGTTTTTTTAGAAAAATATGGATCTGTCCATTGGAGGACAATTTTGCCAGTGTCTAGTAGGTTTTGCTGTTGTACGGTAAAAAAAAACTATAAAACGTAATATGAGAGGTAATGGTGGATGAACGATGGCAGCGCGAATCCTCATTTACCACCCTAAGCTTGATAATCGCTCGCATGTCACGAAACAATAATGCCAATATACGTGTCTGTCAACTTGAAAGTTCGACTTTAGCGACATATTCATTTGATAGGAACAGTTTAAATATTTATAGACCACTTCGATGCCTAAGTTCACACTCGTACTAATTACAAAAAAAAAACAAATTTAACTTTGTTATTGCCATATAATATTAAATGAACTTCTATTAAAAACAATGTGAGGGGGCGGGCTACTTAAACATTAACTTTCAGTACATAGACTTTATAATTGTAAATAAATATTTGACATTATACAATACAATACAATACAATTACTCTTTATTGTACACCTGAAATAGTAAGCGATACAGAAAACAGGTACACAGAGAAAATTACAAGGTAAGCAATAGGCGGCCTTATCGCTTAAGAGCGATCTCTTCCAGGCAACCTTTTTAATAATATAATGTCAAAGACCTATTCTAGGATTGAACATTTTTCCCCACCATTGATAAGATATACGTACAAAGTAGTACAAACATAAAAATTGCTCTCCTGTAAAATTTTCAAAACTGTAATTAGTATGAGTGTGAACTAAGGCATCGACATATATGGCTGATGGTTTCTGGTGTACTCGTAAGTGCCAAAAATCTCAGTCTTGCCTGTTTTTGGTTTGACTCTGGGTCCATTTTTTTAACTAGGTAGTGGAAAATGAAGTTTGCCGTATTGAAGCTGCGACACTTGTAATATTATAACCAGAATCAGTCAGAAAAAGATCTGATAGTGTGCGACAGGGTTATTTGAAAATAAAACCTTTGTCCTATAAAATAATCAATGCACTTATTTCGCTCACGTAAATATATCGACGAATACCAGTACCAGTACCAATCAATAGTGAAGTCATAGAGCATAAGGCCAAAAACAAAACAAAAAAAAACCACTAAATCAGTTCATTGCAAAATGCAAGAAAATGCAAATTTGTAAATATTTTAACCTAGTTCGTAAGTGAAAAGATTTTATTTTGTTAACTGATTTAAGAATTAGGGACTGATTTTATTATTAAAGTATATCCTATGTAGTGTTTTCCGTAATTTACCTCATTTAGTACCTACCGATTTGAATAAGATTTTAAGTTTAAATAACATTTCACTTTATTGCACTCATTTATTGTTTTAGTTTGTCCATAACAACTAAAGCCTATTACTTATATGATTATGAGTGCACTTTCTTTGTAGTGTCACAATGTTTGACGTAGCTTTGAATAGCAACTTTATTATAGATTCACAAACTTAATCATCAAAACAAAAATAACGAGTTGTGTCAAAAAAAAGTTGTAAAAAAGTGCGCCATTATTTTTGCTTTGTAATACTTGTTTGTATTAGTATTAAAATTTAAAAGATGTGATTTTATTTTGTAAAATTAAGTGTTTTGTTCCGGATTTACCGGTTAACTACTTGTAAACTATATTTGTGTAATATAAGGTGCTGTTTATGTTTTAAATGATTACATGTATTCTAGTCTACAAGTGAAATAAAATTCTTGAAGAATTTTTCCTTCGTTTTATTACACGTAATGTAACTTGAATAAGCGGTTCACACAATCACATTATTAATTTGGGCGCATAACCTCTACATAAACTAAAATACACGAATAAGTTTCTTAAAAACACGACCTTTGTTTTGGTGTTCATTATTAGAAGTGTATTATCATCTCTCTCTAGAATAGCAGAAAGCAGAAATGCGTGACTGTTTGTATTTCTAACAATATGCGTCGAGTGAGCATAAGCAGTTATAGCGATGTCTCAAATACGTTGAGAGTGTCAGCTGTCACTGTCACTTTTTACGTCATTGTCATCAACACAAGAATATTCGAAAAAAATCGTAATTGTTGTGCTGTTGTGGAGCGATCATATCTCTGTGTTGCGCGTGGTATTATTTTCTTTGTTCGAAAAATAAACACAACGTTAAGTCTAGTAATTAAGATAACCAATAAATAGTCTCAAATTGTGTAAGCAAGTGCTTAAATAATTACTAGTGTGTTAAAATTAATGACGCAACAGTGAAAGGGAAAATACGAGATGAGTGATTCGAAATCCTTCGTCAATTTCTCGTGTCAGCGATGCTTGCAGCCTCTGAAGCTAGACGAGTCCCTGAATAACCTGGGAGAACATACTATAGCCGATTTAACGCTACAAATTCGGCGTAATAATGAAACGGACTTGGATATGCAATCATCGAGTTTGGAGCACTACGTGCCTCCATTTCGCATGTCAGAGTCAGGTAATGGAGCAAACGGGTTCATGGTGATCTCGGACGGGTGGGAAACTACTTCTGTAGGCCATCAGTTGCATGTCAAAGCCACATTATTCGACTGTTTGTCAAACAATTCTGATGTAGACCATCCTTTGTGTGATGAGTGTACAGATACACTCTTAGAGCTCATGGATAACCAGTTAAGTATTACTGAAGCTGAGTGGAAAGACTACAGCGACTATTTGAAGAAACTTGAAGATGATAAAGAAGATTTAAACCTAGAAGGGCTTGAAAAAGAGTTGGAAGATTGGAAACAAGAGCAAAACCGTCTTTTGAAAGACTTGTCTGCTCTTCAGAAAGAAGAGAAAGCAATGCAAGATGAGATAGATATTCAAGAGAAAGAGAAGGAGAGGCTCGAGATTGAACAGGACATTTACTATAGAGAATATTCAAGATACCGTAAAGAGTTGAATATAACTGAAGATCAAATGAAGTTTTATGAATGTCAACTCGCATATAGTCAGCACCAGCTAGAAAAGCTAAAAAAGAACAATGTTTTCAAGGCATCCTTCCATATTACGGATTCAGGCCAATTTGGCATCATTAATAACTTCAGATTAGGAAGGCTGCCAAACGCACCGGTTGATTGGTCAGAAATCAATGCAGCTTGGGGTCAAACAGTGTTACTGCTCTCTTCATTGGCTAGAAAGATCAACTTCTGCTTCCAGCGCTACCGATTGGTGCCATACGGGAACCATTCCTACATAGAAGTGTTAGAAGACCAGAAAATGTTGCCGTTGTATGGTTCTGGTGGTTTCCGCTTTTTATGGGACACAAAGTTCGATGCGGCCATGGTTGCATTTCTAGACTGCCTGCATCAGTTCCGGGAGCAAGTTGTCAAGGGTGACACGCAGTTCTTTTTGCCATACAGAATAGACAAAGGGAAAATAGAGGATACAGCATCACCCCCTCACTCATATTCTATTAAAATCCAGTTTAATTCGGAAGAGCATTGGACACAAGCTCTCAAGTATATGTTGACGAACCTCAAGTGGGCATTGACTTGGATATCGTCACAGTTCAGCGAAGATAAAATTGAAGACCAGTAGTACCTTAATTTTGCTGTGATATTAGTTTGTATTTGAGAGTATAATTTGCCAAGGAATTCCTCTTCATGTTACAGCAAAAGTACTGCAATATCACCTATTTTGTTTAAACCTTTCTGTGGCCTATTTCACCAGACAATGACAAAGCCAGTTCGTCATTTTTTTTGTTACTTTATTTCCTAATAAATGTGTAATATCAAAATAACTTCCTAAAACGGAATAGGCAATTTTTTGGTAGATTATACAGTATTCTGCTTTCAAGTAGCCATTGGCAGACATTGTATTTTCGTTGCCATCATGTTTCTAGCTGCCACCCTTTAAGTTAATGTAGACCAAGAGTTTCGGGGGGCGTAGAAGCACCTCTCTCCATCAAAACGCCTTGGTAGCAAAACTGATAGTAAAAAAATATTATTAAGCTATCAAAGTGTATGTGTGTGTGAGCCTGTATCAAAATTGGATAAAGGTAGTTTTTTTTTAACTGCCCGACAAACTTCTAGCACTGATCGAAAATTGAAACTTATGGACAGTCAAGGAAAGTGAATCACGCACCAGGCGCTACTAATGTCATGTTGACATTCCATACATTTGTCAAAGAAAATCGAAGTGACATTGATTATGAAAAGGTTCCACTTTGGTACATATTCAGTTCCCTCAACTGTAGGTACTGAGGCTAGCAATTAAATATTTTGGAAATTCATAAGCTGTTTCTGATGTACACAATCAGCAGTTCAAATGATATGTGTAAAAAACTGTGCTACACACATATGTATTCATGCAAAAAGCCACCTTTGCTACCACATAAAACTTAACAATATAAGTAATAACCAATATTGGTTCATCTATTTGAGCTTACCTGAAGAAAAACAATCATAATCATGTCAGGTGTTGGGTGAACTTTAAGACAATGGGACAAGATTAAATTTTCCAATTGAAAAGTTAACATTAAAAATGAATACAGTTGTTCAAACATTATTGTGTATAATTTTATTAATATGGTTTCTTGATATAATTATCTAGATGCTTTGTTGTGAATGTGGTAATAATTATTGATTAGTTCATTAAATTTTATGTCAGGCCACTGGGCATGTACCATTTGCCAAATATGTGGTCTACCACCCTAAAGTTGATAATTGTTTGCATGTCTCAAAACAATAATGCCAATAGACGTGTCTATCAACTTCAAAGTTCGAGTTTCGCAACATATTAATTTGATAGGAACTTGTTTAAAAATGGATAGACCACTTATTTGGCTGATGGTACAACAGTATGCAGCTACTTTTGATGCTGACCATACTCATATATACTTTTTTTTTGAGTTTTTGGCTTGGTATATAGTAGTATATATTTTAGACTGAAATTATGGTATCAGAAGGCTTGACAAGTGAGATTAAAATTAAAACCTTTTCCGTTATTTTGTATTTTTTCGCTTTCGGACAATTTTGGTTATAAATCGAAAAATTCACATTTTGTTTTTACTTTAGAATATAGACACCATTTTACTTGTGTTTAATTTTATTTTATACAATAATAAACGCATGCCTAATAATTGCTACATTTATTTAATGCAGTACTGTGTATTTAAAATTGTAATACATATGTATTACTTATAATATCATTTTATGTCTAAATTTTGAGGCTAACCATTAAATCTTGTAGTTGGTATCTACATGCAAATATTATATTTTGTTTTATTGAATGAAAACACCCAACTGCATAATAGCCGCTATACGCATATGCGAAATTAAAATTGAAATTTACCATAAGTTGTACGGTGAAGGAAAACATCGCGAGGAACCCTGCACAACCTGTGAAACAATCCAATGGTGTGTGAAGCTCCCAATCCGCACTGAGGCTTCGTGGGAACTACGGCCCAGGCCCTCTTATTCTTAGAGGAGCCCTGTACTTATTAATGAGTTTGTGCTCCTTTTCTTACCATACACTCCGTAGTGGGAAAGTTCTCTAATTGCGTGAAGTGACGGAACAATGCCCTAACCTTCCTCATAAAAGAGTAGAAATCAAACGAGGGCGCCACTGTATGACTTTTACTTAAATATAAAAAGCTAGCATATAGGAGCAATTTTTTATAGAAATATTTAGTTTATTATATTTCTCCGGTTTTCTTTCTACTGTTTTATGTTGGAGTCTGTGTGAAATCATAGCAAGGTAAAGTTCCTAATTCTCTCAGATAATGCCATCTATACGTTACATTAGGAACTAATTTGACGACTCTGTAGTGTTATTTACTCGCTAGCGCTACTTGATGTAGGTGTCAGTTATCTTCGACAGATGGCGCTTTTCTCAAATTTGTAAAGTAAGCTTAAGCACAGTTACGGTACAGTCGCCACCAGATATTTCGGAGCGGCCAAGGTGGTCAAAAATATCGGAACATGCACTATTATTAAGAATGGTATTACAGTTCACGTTTCGATATTTTTGATGGCGACTGTAGGTCTTATTTTATACAAATAGAATTAATATAATTTTGCAGTATGAGCTTCCTGTTTCATGTTTTTATGAATAAAATAAGTAGTTAGGAAGAAAAACATAATAATATTCAAGGGAAATTATACGAAAGACCCTTTTTAGATGCCCGTGTCACTTCCACAGTTCTCTTAGTATGGAAATGGAAGTCTGGAATCAACACGATAGCGTATTGGAATTCAAAAATAGTTAGGCCCTTGTCCGTTATTGAAAATCTTTTCGATTCAGAGAGTCAAGAGCGTTCTGAAGTGATATTGACATGTCTTTGATGAAAAGGTCAAAAACCGGCCAAGAGCGTGTCGGACACGCCCAAAATAGGGTTCCGTAGCCATTACGAAAAATTTAAGTAATATTTTTCTAAGGATTTCGTATTTTATACGGAATCTTCCAAGTTTAGGTACCTATAAAATATTTTATACTATAGGCTGCTATTTACTCTTAAACTACTAATAATTCTCAAGCAAACTTAGCCGCTATAGTTTTCCTTGTAAGTTTGATATACTTACTACCATTGTGAATTTTTTCAAAGTTTTCCGCCCACCGGTTTAGATTTTAGAGGGGGGGGACGCCCTATTTTAATGAAAATTTGCACTTTAAAGTTGAATATTTCGCAAACAAATCAAAAACCGTCTTAGCAAAGCCCTAATGGTTTTAAGAGACCTATCCAACGATACCCCACACTATAATAGGGTTGGATGAGAAAAAAAAATCACCTCCACTTTACGTCTATGGGAGGTACCCTACAAACTTTTTTTTTTAAATTTTTATTGTACTATTTTGTCGGCATAGTTTATATATATATCCGTGCAAAATTACAGCTTTCTAGCATTGATAGTCCCTGAGCAAAGCCGCGGACGGACAGACAGACAGACAGACAGACTAAAAATGGAGTTGAGGTTGTCACACTATAGACACCAGGCATATGTGTGTTATGCCGGGGACCGAAGTCCGAAGGAAGAGCGTCGGTAGTGGTATATATGCGTCCGAGTTGAGAAACTTCGATGGCGCGATGTAGAACAGTTCGGAGTATCTATAGTTGCTCACTAGATGGCACTAGAAGTCGCTACATTTTCATACAAATATCTACCCCGGCGGGGATCCAACCCGAGACCTCAAGCTTCGTAGTCGGGTTATCTAACCACGGGCTATCTGGTTGTCAAACTATACATTTGATTTCACACTAAAAATAACAAAAATGACACTATTTTCCCATCCTAATTAATTGCTCAAACTAAATAGAACAAGATGGCGGCTCAAAGGGCAGTAATTAAGGCACCAGCATGCTCACAAAGTTCAGGAAAAGGCGGGCTAGGCTAGGGCACAAACTAATTAAACAACCAGTGGTTCCATCCCACTTTCTGTTAGCTCCAAAAAAACTCCCTGCTTTATATACGCATCCTTCCGTGGTAAGTTATGTGGGGCTCCCTTTGAGCAGTCGAGTAAAAATACATCGGTGTTTGTCCACATTTTTTTTGTTTGGCAATGGGATCGCGCACATTCAACCATAGCCGCTTATGCACTAGAGGCGGCCTCGGGTCGAGTGGCTGCCGCGCTCGGAGGCCGCGCAAGTGGAGGTAGACGCTGCCTCAAGCGTCTCCACAACCTGAGGCGCGCCGTGACACGAGGCAAATTATTTTTCATTACATTTGCTCGTAAACAGTGTCGAAACATGCAGGCTACCTTAGTTGCAACCCCCCAAATAAAACCCTCGACCTTAATGTGCTTGTCATGAAACCCGTGGTCGGTAAATGAGTCGTTGCGCGTACAAATTTTCTTGTCATGAAGCCCAAGGTCGGTCGCATCAGTCCGTGCCCGTACTGATGGTGCTGCGCATGGCGTAGCAGCAGGACCACATGCACACGCACGTTGCGGCGCATGCTGCGGGAGTGGGAGGGCAGCGCTGCCAAGAGCGCAGCCTAAGGTATCGCCAATATTTGGAACAATTATATATTTTTTTCTTTTAGAAATATAAAAATTTACTCGCAAATGTGATGAAAAACATTGTATGTCGCACGGGCAGTAAGTACTAGAATTACGAACATCGACTCATTAAAGCCCTCAGTCTTTAGACTCTCCTTCGTAATTCCTTATTTACCGCCCTTAAGACACAATGTACTATTACGCGAGCCGAGCCATATTTTATCGGTTTTTTTGCCGTGTTCAAAGGAGCCTCAGCCCGAGCCGTGCATATTTAATGAAGACGGATTAAACTAGCTCGCACGTTGCGGATTAAGATGAGGCCTGTTGCCTCAGCTTGATACGCAACGTGTCTCGAGCCTATGCTATTCACTTTAAAAATAAAGGGGGCTAATGTCGTGTAGATGGTACGGAACCCTTCGTGCGCGAGTCCGTCTCGCATGTGGCCGGTTTTTTAGTTAATTGATATATTGTGGACCTCCAAAAAGTAACGCCTGATTCAATAAATATTAGTGGGACATAGTATAAACCGACCGTTTTTAGTTACGGTTACGACGTCGCTAGGCTATACACCGCGAACATCCGCCATTTGGAGCGCTTCGTCTGTGCGTCTGTCAACCGTGAACCATCTAAACGTGAGACACATACAGGCATTGTTCTACTTGTACGGATGTCTTTGTATGCACCTGAATGATGAATGATTTTTAATAAAATCCGATAAGTATATTATAAATCCGAAAGTTTGTAAATATGTTAGTTTGTTTGTTTTTTGTTGAACCGATGTACTTAGATGAAATTCGGTATACAGATAGTTTAAGTCCCGGGGAAGGACATTGGGAAAATTGCATAGTTCCCGCGGGATGGCAATATTATAATATACTAGCTGTTGCCCGCCGTTTCGAAGGAGTTTGGTCAGAAACATTATTCTTTCTTAATTATAATAATAATTAAATTCATTTATTCAAGTAACATTACGACTCATTTTGTTAAACAATTTATTGACCTGATAATTTTATATATTAGAATATGGGTATGAATATTTATGAATTTTGACTCTTCTTGAGTTGTATTTACGGGCAGTGGCGATCATTTCCCATCAGATGAGCCGCTTGCTAACTGAAAAATATAATTGGAACTGTTTTTAGAGTTCCGTACCTCCAAATTGAACCTTTTAGGATCTCTCGCGTGTCTGTCTGTCTGTCACAGCCAATTAATTCGCGCGCCATGTAAAAAGGGCTTCTTATGAGAATCTGAAGCACTTTTATCGTTTTTACGACTTATATACCTAAGTGATAGATAGAAGATTGTATGGTAAGTAAACCATCAGGCATTTCCATAAATAAGTTTTTGTCAAAAATTTCATTTTTAGTCCAAGCTTTTTTTGCTGACTGTACTTGTATTGTCACCCAAACTACATTGCATACCAAATTTCAAGTCGAAGCCGTTAACCGTTGAAGAGTTCCGTCCTGTGGAGACGATCCTGGCCGGACTACCAGGATGTCACTACCACATTATTGTATTGTCACGCAATTTACATAAGTATACCAAATATCAAGTCAATCCAACTACTGGAAGTTGTTCGAATTTAACTTGCAAGAATTGATTACAGACAGACAGACAACGGGACAGGTGAAAATAATTGTTATTATTACTATTATTATTATATTTAGCCTATAACTGTGTCCCACTGCTGGGCAAAGGCCACTCCTCTTGACTTCCACATCTCCCTATCCAGAGCTATATTTGCCACTCACTCCATTCGCGTCCAGGTCATCTCGCCATCTCCGCCTCGGCCTGAATTAATAAGCTTGTAAAAATAGTTCTTACTTAATTCATGTTCATTTATGATCAGACTCTAAAATATAGATACCCTTGACGCTCCCTTTTATATTCAGTCAGTGAACTAAGTACCGGGACGAGTGACACTCACCAAGGCTAAATTCGTTCGTGACTTCGCTTGCTTTAACTAGATTATCTATCCACCACGATCTTTGGCAGGATTACTTATACAAAGATTGTTCACACAGCTAAGGGACTGTTTTACAACTCTCTAACTCGCATCAGCCTAGCTATCCAGAGAGGTAATGCTGCCAGCCTCCTAGGAACGCCCCCCAAAGCAGCAGCCTTGAAGACGTTTTCTATTTAGTATAAGTTTTGTAAATAGTAAGTAGATTAGATAGTAGTTGTATTTTTAAAATTTTGTATATGTCTTATGTTAGTTATTTACTTTGATAGAATTACTCTCTGATAAGTTTATGATATCCTATCGTGTAGGTAAGTAAAGTTATTGTGTCGTCTCCTTTCCAGCACTATTTCACAAAGCATCTTTTTTCTTTCGGTTTTTTTTTTTTTGTTTAAGCCCGCGTAATAATGTATACGAGTACTTGGCAAGTGTGTACACTGTATTTAAATGTTCTAATAATTATGTTTACATACTAACTTAATATTTAAAAAAAGTCACAATATAAATATGTTTCGTAGTTTATAAATTCATGTAGTTTTTAGTGTGTAGTATATTTTTATAATGGTCAGAGGGTCACCGACGGTGCTGGCTGAAAATCAGCGCTGGGGCGTTCTTAACGTCTCAGCATTATGCTGAGCCAGTGTACGATTTACAACCGCAATGACAAATACATATCTTACTACCTATCTATGCTGTCGCACTTAATAATATTGTTGTGTCTTGTGTAGTGTTGTCTATTGCTGTGTTGTGAATAAATTTATTTATTTCTTTTTTTCTTTAAAAACAATTCCATACTTTCGTAGATATCACGGAAATTTTCTATGTACTTAAAACAGTCCCTTGACTGTTCTGAAACTGTTATAAGGTCATGATATCCTATCATATAAATAACGGTAAGTAAAGTTTTAGGGGCTGTTTCACCATCCATTGATTAGCGTTAACCGACGGTTAAATGTGATGCCGTCTCCGTCTATTCGAATAAAACAAATAGAGACGGCATCATACCTAACCGCCAGTTAACACTAATCAATGGATGGTGAAACAGCCCCTTAATGTAAAAACCGGACATGTGTGAGTTAAACTCGCGTGGAGAGGGTTCTGTGTTTTCCTAGATATTATGGATATTTACTATGTCACTTAAAACTACTACTGCATACGCTTGGCTCCGGTATAACTTTTTACCATGCAAAAAAGTGCATACTTACGTATTCTGATAAACATACGTACCTATGCCAGAAAACTGCCGTTAGCACTTTATCAATCATAAATTTTAACTCCACCCTTTATACCATTTCCTTTTGAGGTATACAGAATTCTAAAAACAAGTCGCAAACTTTTTTAACTCCCCGACGCATAAAGTGGGTGTTAAAAGTTTGACACCAATATATACCTGTCTGTGTCAAGCTCGGTAAAAGCTGTGTAAAAATCGGTTCAGCTGTTTTATAGATATTGAACACAGAAATGTCAATATCGCGAGTTTTTCAACTTTGTAAAGTTCTTTTCAGTTCTAAGTTTAATTTTCTCTTTATCTTTGGTTAGGTTAATTGCTGATCGTTCACTCCTCCCAAGGCCTATTTCACAACTCTCTGCCAACTTCATGATAGTCGCTATGCCGACTCAGATTCTTGTATATTTTAGATGTAATAAAAACAAAAAAAACAGTGTCAAGCGACTAGTCTGTCGACCTGCGCTGTGCTGGTAGTGCAAGCAACTTTCTGGAATATTTTGGATCAATGCATTATGCATGAGGCTCACGAATTCGGGCCGCTAGTGGGCGTAGGTAATTAAGTTTTAATTTCGTTACTAAATCTATTATTGCAACATTGAAAACAAAACGAGAACGCCCTGAAAACAGAGCCATTGGTCGGCTAAATACCACCGATTTTAAAATTGCCTAAGTAAAGTATTTTGAAGATTATTTAGTCCTAGTCTTAAGGCAGCGTTCTACCAGAGATGAGCGAGGATGTGTAGGGAGGAATGTCTTTTTCATGAATCAATAGATAAGTTTTATTTACATATGCTCGCACAGCACAGCTCAAGTGGAAACAACTGAGCGGAACGAGGATAAAAACACACAAGGTTCATAAAAACATCCTTGCTGCAACCTATGCCTGCCTATGCCATACCTTGCGTTTTAATTTCCTATCATTTAGAAGAAACATTTTTTTTTGTGAACAAGAAAGCCCAATGTCAGCTTATAATATGGATGGCCATGGGCGGCGATGACTTCTTTCCATCAGGTGACCCGCCTGCTCGTCTTCCTCCTGTCATATGTAATAAAAAACATTTTCATAAAGGTACAGTCAACAGACTATTGTTATCGGCGTAGAAGCGTGTTCAGATATTTTTTATCAAATTCTTGCTCACAAGTTTATGAACTCGACTGTACTAAGCTTTATATTTAAAGAAATAAAACTGGCCAAGAGCGTGTCGTACACGCCCAAAATAGGGTTCCGTAGCCATTACGAAAAAATTAAGTAATATTTTTCTAAGGTTTTCGTATTTTATACGGAATCTTCCAAGTTTAGGTATATTTCATACCTTAGGCTGCTATTTACTCTTAAACTACTAATAATTCTCAAGAAAACTTAACCGTTATAGTTTTCCTTGTAAGTATGATGTACTTACTACCATCCTGAATTTTTTCAAATTTTTCCGCCCACCGGTTTAGATTTTAGAGGGGGGGGGGGACGCCCGGTTTTAATGAAAATTTGCACTTTAAAGTTGAATATTTTGCAAACAACTCACTAAATCGATTTTTTTTTAGCATGCTACTAATGGTTTTAACATACCTATCCAACGATACCCCACACTACAAGATTGGATGAGAAAAAAAACCACTCCCACTTTACGTCTATGGGAGGTACTCTAAAAAAAATATTTTTGAATTTTGTCGGCATAGTTTACATATATATTCGTGCAAAATTACAGCTTTTTAGCATTGATAGTCCCTGAGCAAAGCCGCGGACGGACAGACAGGGCGAAACTATAAGGGTTCCGTTTTTGCCATTTTGGCTACGGAACCATAAAAATGAGATGTCAACAGGTGTCCACTTGCACATAGTCGATTTTTTTTTGGCCAATGATTGTGTTTATAGTCGTAGTATTAGAAAACCAACAAGGATAGGTTCCAAGAGCGAAGTAAATCATGATTTTAGCTTATTGAAAAACCAATAACCATAATTTATAATCAAGTCTTTCTACTGCGCTTATTATTAATTAGGGTCAATTAATGACTATGAAGTAAATTCATATTCAAGCGATTCTTTAAACCAGTGTTTCACAAACTTTTAGCTCTTTGGAACACTTTATAAATATATTTTTTTACAAATGATTCTATTCACAAATGTTTCATTTGGTCAAAAGCATTTTATTCTGAAACTGTAGACCATTCAGGGTTTATTTCAAGACCATTATGTAGAACTCTATAAGTTATATTAGCTTTATAGAAATTATGAAACAACTAGCTTTTGCCAGCGGCTCCGCCCGCGTTGTATTCGGTAATCGCGCGCTGTTCCCTCGGGAACTTTGCATTTCTCCGGGATAAAAAGTAGCCTATGTCACTCTCGGGCCCATAAACTATCTCCATGCCAAAAATCACGTCGATCCATCGTTCCGTTACCGCGTGAAAGACGGACAAACATATATATTATTAGTATGGATTACGCAGTTTCAGAATAGAACGTTTGTGAAATTAATGATTTGTAAAAAAACACAACTAATTTTTCTTCATAACAGGAGGGGAATCTCTTGACTTCAAGATTTGAACTACAAAAGTTTTAAACCTCGCTCATCGCTTTAATTAGGTTAATTTAAACTCAAATCGTCTAGATGAAAGCCCATTTTGCATACAAGCCGTTAAAAGGCCACATTAGGACACCATTACACAGCTTCGTCGCGCCATAGCAGCGTTATAGGGGAGACCAGGGATGAACGTAACAATTTACATTTTTTACGTAATATCTCTCACACTTTAAGGAATTTCGAAATCTCAATTAATATACCAGATAGATTGGTCTTTCAACTATATTTTAGCTATAGATTAAATGCGACTGGTATTATATATTTTGAAAAAAACGATCAAATAAAAAAAGTGGAATCTGTTACAACCATCCCTACCCCTAGGGTTGATTGTAACAGTACAAAGGGATGATTGTAACATTGCAAATAAAAACAAAAATACGTACATAATCAATATTTTAACTTATAATCTGCCTTTTACTTAGGTTTAGGTCTTAATTTCATCAAAAATATTAATTACGTTTTGAAAACATAGCAATAATCAACATGGTTTAAAAACACACATAATTTAATTTGTTTTTAGAAGAGTCTACTGTTAAATTTAATAGACAATTGAAACGCCAATGTTTTCACTTCTTTGGTCATTGATCCGTATTAATTTAGGAACAATTAAGTGTATAAATAGTAATAATAAAATACTCGGCCAGTATTATGTCTCCCTCATCATTTAAAAGTCGTTTCTTTGATACATAGTCTACTTTTGGAAGACTTGTAGAACCTTCTTCTGGCATTTTCTTTGCTTTTGCGCATATAAAGTTACATGGCATAGATGATATAAATTCGCAGCGTCTTAAAATGGTACTTTTCTGAGAAGTACTTCTTCCGCAGCCAAATCCTTTATTCCTGCAGTGACTATAAGCCTCTACTAGTCGTTTGTATATGTATGTTAGGTATTCTGGAATAAGAAAATAAATCTGTAGTTCTTTTGAAATATAAATAACAAAAAATGAGCTTTACGATACCGCAATCGTAATAGGGATAAAAGTAACAAGTTGTTACTTTCATCCCTACCTTTAAATTTTCCCGAATTTGTCACACTTGCGCATAATCTAAAACTCTAGAAAGATACCTTTTCGGACGCCAAGATAGAAAGATGTACAGATATAAATTTTTACTGACACATAACATGCAAGCTTAAACTAACCACAATAAAAATAACACACTTGTAAAAAAAGATCGAAACTTACTTTGAATTATCAAAACACAACTATCGCTACGTTCACAACCTGACGGCACAGCACCGTGAGCGCCACAGAGGCTACAAAAGGGTCAAACATGGCGCATATTGGTGATAAAGCCATCAGATGTAGCCCAACATAATTCGTTCGGGAACTCATTTGTTACGTTCATCCCGTGTTACTTTCATACCTGGTCTATAACAGCATTACTGCGAGTTAGCACCTCTTTACCATTACTTGGCAGCTTTTATACAGCCTATGGGGACAGAGAGGTGTGAAACTACGCTGCATCCTGTATAGTATAAACAGTAAGCATTAGTAAAAATATTTTAAAAAGGAAATGAATTAAATGAAATGAAATAATTTATTCAGAAGTATTTTATAAGGTAAGTATATTATAAGTCGATTTAATCTTGAGTAGCGGTGTAGAGGACATGCGGGAAAAACGGTGCATACGATGCGTCACTGCGATTCCGTACCATCACCGTTTTTAGGGTTCCGGAGCCAAAATGGCAAAAACGGAACCCTTATAGTTTCGCCATGTCTGTCTGTCTGTCTGTCCGTCCGCGGCTTTGCTCAGGGACTATCAATGCTAGAAAGCTGTAATTTTGCACGAATGTGTATGTAAACTATGCCGATAAAAAAGTACAATAAAAATTTAAATTTTTTATTTATTTAATGTACCTCTTATAGACGTAAAATGGGGGTGTTTTTTTTTTCTCATCCAACCTTATAGTGTGGGGTATCGTTGGATAGGTATTTTAAAGATCATTAGGGGGTTGCTAAAACGATTTAAAGATTCGGTAATATGTTTGCAAAATATTCAACTTTAAAGTGCAAATTTTCATTAAAATCGAGCGTTCCCCCCCTCCTCTAAAATCTAAACCGGTGGGTGAAAATTAAAAAAAAAACAGAATGGTAGTAAGTATATCAAACTTTCAAGGAAAACTATAACGGCTAAGTTTGCTTGAGAATTAGTGGTAGTTTAAGAGTAAATAGCAGCCTAAGGTATAAAATATACCTAAACTTGGAAGATTCCGTATAAAATACGAAATCCTTAGAAAAATATTACTCAATTTTTTCGTGATGGCTACGGAACCCTGTTTCGGGCGTGTCCGACACGCTCTTGGCCGGTTTTTAAGGTAGCGGTGTGGCCGCTCCTTTATATGAAAATTTGTTATTTAGCGTCAAATGTCAAAATGAAAGATATACGCACTGAAACTAATGGAGAGAGCACGAGAAATACGACTTTTCCGACAAAATATGATGGAAAATCATTATGATGATGATGATGATTGCAAGTTAAATAAAAGCTTGTAAATAACTTGTATAAAGAATACTCCCAAGCGTATTTCACGTAATTACATAATACAGGGTGCTGTTTAAACTCGTATGCGTACAACATTACGCAGTCTTTAAAGACACTACGTGTGAAACGTCCCATATATTATGCAAAGAGCATCTATTAACTTGAGTTAGCTGCGACAGTTGACATTGTGGTGTAATTCACAAGCGAATCTTGCGATTATTCGAGCGTTTCAAGTGTCTCATGGGCCAATCAACTTTTTTACCGACACTAATCTGTCCGCGACATTTTTCAAACAATTGCAGATTTTTGTAAGTAAGCATGTTTTTTCTGTAATTTAATAGATGGTGTACATGAATACATGACATCCTACGTAAGTTCAACCTATTAAACCGTGAAATATCTTGTTGGAAGTACGATTTTTTGGTAATGCCAGAGACAATTTTGGTATCGCAAGACACGCCCAAAGTGTCGGTAAAATAAGTAGTTGATTGGCCCTCATTTTTATGGACACTTGTTCAATGGACTTGGACAATGTTCTGATATAGTTTTTTAGTTTTCTGGTAGAAATACAGAAACTCTAAAAAATTATCAAATTATCGAAAACGACATCAAAATCTACTGCCAATTTGTAAAAATTGTGACCAGAAAATGAGGCAGCTGGATCGTTCGAATAATTGCCCAGATTGTGTAGGTATATGTATCATTTCTATGTGTGTTTTCATGTATTTTTTTGGTTTATTTTTGTGTAATTTTGTAATAGTTTTCGTATATTTGTGTGTCTTCTGTATTAGAAAGAAACATTTATTCACTAGTCGCAAAAACTTACAGCACATGGAGTATACAGGGTGGTAAATAAATGTCTTCTTTCTTTCAGATATGACAGGGCTTGAAATAGGCCAGTGTCCTGAACATTCTAATTAGTTTGTCAACAGCAGTGGCCTAAGATAAGTCGGTCAGAAGTCCTTTTTTTTAGGTATTTTCTTCTTACTACTAATAAAAAAAACACATTCCTTCTGTTTAAAAATGTAATGTAATTATGCTATGGTAAACATCCAGTTTTTATATAATTCAAAAACTCACAACCTGCTCTTCAATATTTACGGCTTAATCAGGTTTATTTTGCTTTAACATGACGAACATTATTGTAAACCTGTGACCATTATGTAAACTTACTCATGTTTTACAAATAAATCATCTTATCTTATCTTATCTTTTAGAGACTACTTTGGTTTTTTTTTTCTGGACGAACTACAACTAGGTTAGGTACTTTATTTTAGCAGTGTATGATTGATGTTTTGTGCGTGAATGAGACGAAGCGGAATGGGTGTGACACCGCAAATTGAAAGTATAGTCACACGGATTGAGAAAGGGATGCTTGGATGGTTTGGGCATGTTGAGAGAATGAATGAAAACAGATTGACTAAGCAGATCTATAAGACGAGCGTGAATGGGAACGTTGGGAGAGGAAGGCCTAGACGAACGTACCACGATCAAACGTGGGGACGTTCTGCAGAAAGGTCGGGTCAGGAGTACTCTAAACCGACGTGCGTGCATGAAAAGATTGATGAATGTAGAGGAAGCGAGAGTTGTATGCCAGAATCGTAGCAAGTGGAAGGATGTAGTCTCTGTCTACCCCCCGTTGGGAAAGAGGCGTGATTTTATGTATGTATGAGTTTCAAAACTAAAGCTTTACTAGTAATAATACAATACAGCAAGGGATTAAATTAATGCAATAAATGCACCAAAAGATCGGCGCGCATTGGCTTGTTGGCCTCATCTAAAGACAGAAATGATGTAGAATATCGCTAGCAACGTATAGGTAAAAACCTAAGACGTAAAAACATAAGAAGACGCCCTTTTGTTTGTAGTAATGCACAGAATTAATTATGGGACTTGAGTCATTTTTCGAATATGGAACGTCGATTTATTTATACTGACACGTTACTACTAGTTACTAAGTTTTTTACCTATACAGTGTGTTACCGGCAGCCAGGCTTTTTTTAAGGGAGGTTAAAGTAACGTATTTCAGTAACTTAACCATGTCATATAAATTCAGGCTTTGTTAACGTTCTAACAAAATAATAATTGCCAGTAATGTACAGTAAAGTAAATTGACAAGTATAAATGATAGCCGACAGATAATTTGATTATTACGTGTCAATTTACTTTGCTGTACATTACTGGCGATTTGATTTTGTTAGAAAGTTAACAAGATGCGAATTTTAGTTTATTAATTAAATTAATGTCACGTTTAAGTTACAGAAATAGGTTACTTTAACTTCCCTTAAAAAAACCTGACTGCCGGTAACACACTACAGCGGTAACGTTGGCGGTATATTGACGTCACAACACGCTTATGCTTATACCTTCCACACCTTCCTGCCATTATAAGTATAATTTTATGAACACGAGACAGCAATCCGCACCTGGGGGCGGCAAAGCTTGGAGGAGATAAACGACTTTGCTAAATTTTATTTATTTTAAGTGAGAGAACTTGCCAGAAGTAACTTAGTTAATTGCTTATCTTATTAAGTATACTAATATCAAATACTTGCAGTCACTCAGAAGGTTATGGAGAGGTCTATGCTCGGGGTTTCTCTGCGGGATAGAATCAGATATAATGATATCCGCAGTAGAACTAAGGTTACCGACATAGCCCGAAGAATTGCGAAACTGAAGTGGGCGAGCACATTGCTCGCAGGACTGATGGCTGATGGGGTCAGAAGGTTCTCGAATGGCGTCCGCGGACCGGGAGAGCTGTCGGTAGGCCTCCAACAAGATGGAGCGACGACCTGGTTAAGATCGCGGGAAAGCACAAGACCGGTCTGAGTGGAGAGTCTTGGGGGAGGCCTATGTCCAGCAGTGGACGTCTTTCGGCTGACATGTTGATGATGAAATACTCGCAGTCTGTGTTGCCATAAGTCAGTTGATAGGGTCAGACGGAAGGAAATCCCACTAACATTATGAATGCGAAAGTGTGTAAGTTGGTTTGTTTGTTTGTTACATAATCACGTCTAAGCCGCTGAACCGATTTACATGAAATTCGGTATAAAGATAGTTTGAGTACCGGGGAAGGATATAGGACAGTTTTTATCCTGGAAAATGGCATAGTCCTCGTCAAACTGAACAACATTAGTTCAGCAACTATTAAAAATAATGGAGTCTTTCAATTTTCCCTTTTTCATACAAATTAAATACTGCTATCAATCCATCCTAGAACACAAACTGACGTCGCCTGTCACGCTTCAAACATCAAGCATTTTGCTTTGCATTGCTTCTTCGAATAAACTTAAAAGAGTAATAAAAATTAAAAAACTTATTATTTTTAAAAGTCGCTGAACTAATGCTCTTCAGCTTGAGGAGTATGATCAATGTTTTAATTAAGTATCTATTTGCTCGTATTACAGGCCGCACCCAATATATGTATTGAATGGCAAACAAAAATCCATGCAAAGTTGTAACTGGCAGTTAGTTCAAATAAAAAAACCGGCCAAAAGCGTGTCGGACACGCCCGAAATGGTTCCGTAGACATTACAAATTTGCACTTTAAAGTTGAATATTTTGCAAACATATCACTGAATCGAAAAATCGTTTTAGCAAACCCCTCGGTTTTAAAAGACCTATTCAACGATACCCCACACTACAAGGTTGGATAAGAAAAAAAAACACCCCCACTTGAAATGAAATTTTTATAGTACTATTTTGTCGGCATAGTTAACATACATAATCGTGCAAAATTACAGCTTTCTAGCATTGATAGTCCCTGAGCAAAGCCGCGGACGGACAGACAGACATGGCGAAACTATAAGGGTTCCGTTTTTGCCATTTTGGCTACGGAACCCTAAAAATGAGGCGGTGGCATCCGTGTGTAATTTTTAATTGTTATAAAACTTTCGTAATTTCACTCTAGCCATACCGTAAACTGCTTCAACTTTGCCCTCTGGCCCCAACATTACCTGATTTGATTTAGTCGATAACTTAGCACTCTTATAGGTTTTAAACTTTTAACTAGGTACACGGGAATTATTATTACGAGGGGATAAAAGTTTAAAAACCTAAAGGGAGCTAAGTTTTCGACTCTAAATCGAATCAGCAAGCAGGTGGTAGGACCTTGTGCAAGGTCCGCCCGGATTGCTACCACCATCTTGCTCGCTAATCCTGCCGTGAAGCAGCAGTGCTTGCACTGTTGTGTGTCGGCGTGGAGAGTAAGACAGCCGGTAAAATTACTGGCACTTGAGGTATTCCATCTTAGGCCTCTAGGTTGGCAACGCATCTGCAATACCCCTGGTGTTGCAGATGTTTATGGGCGGTGGTGATCTCTTACCATCAGGAGACCCACTTGCTCGTTTTCCATCCAGTCGAATAAAAAAAAAAATCAGGCAATGTTTGGGCCAGAGGGCAAAGTTGAAGCAGTTTACGGTAACTATTATTAGTGTAAGTAACAATACATATTTTTAGCGTTTCTACATATGTTAATGCCACCAAAAATTGATGTAGCGACCGATGTAGTTGTAACATAATTTTTATAAAACAATACCTAGTCAATTATAAGTTTTAAACAATATGCCAGCGGCTGGAACCACACGTCCATATTCAATGCATTTAAATGGACTACTTTCCGCCTCATCTTTATTCAACGGTTATTCACTTAAATATTTAGGTCAAAGATGGCGCAGAACATATTCTGTACTTGACTTGCACTGCACCACGATAACATGCATATTTTGAAACCGTGCCCTTAGTGTAAGTTTTCGGTTACAAAATACGTCTCGATCGCGTTCGCGTTAAAATCTCAATTTGTATGGAAACACAAACATCGCAAACGTTCCGCTAGAGGCGCTGTTCGTTTTTACGCGAACGCGATCGAGATGTATTTTGTAACCGAAAACTTACACTAGGGGTACAGTACGATCGAAGATTTCGGTTTTGGCCAAGAAGTATTCGGCCACAGTACCTACCGGTTTGTATAAAGTTGGTGAAACTTTGACTTCGTTGGAACCTAGTTGGAACTCTGTATTTGAGAATTATCGTGCGTCATTCTAGTGTTTTCAGTGATTTTTTGGGTACCTACCACTACCACATTTACTAAAACTTGAACTCTTGTAGGTAGTCTTCGTTGTTCGTCTATTTGGCTGACTGTCTGTCCTTCCGTCCATCTGTCAAAATCCTTTTTCGCAGGAACGCGTGGAGGTATAAAGGTGAAATTGATATAAAACATTTAGCTGTTACAACTTGGAATAGTAAAAAAAATAAACTTCTAATTCAACATTTCTATGAAAAAACATCAAAAAAATATATAACACCGTAGCTGTTGTTCTACTGCAGTGAATTAATTGTTGGTCATTTCAAGTGTTAATTTTATTTTCTTGTCTGCTTGTTACTTGTAAAGATATAACCGCATCCCTTGCCGCAGTCGGGAAGCAAATAAGACATAGGTACTTGTAGTTAAAGGGGTAACTACATAGTTACGGTTGACATTATTGGAGTTCCGTGTTTGAGGAGCACATATTTGTTTTGGCTTATTAGTCTACCCCCCTATTGGTTTACAATCAGAAGTTTTGACATACGGGAGACTGTTTAAGTAAAACATAGTTCAGTAAATTGAGCACAAATACTGTATGGGTAACTATTAAATTTCAGTTTAATATGAAAATTGGAAATCGGAAAGTCCTACGATAGGTACAGTCGAACCATTTGATTCCTGACCCATCGTAGAACATTCCCACAGTAAGTGTCATAATGAATTCCCTTGTCTATACAGGTTTGTGCAGGTTTCCTCACGATGTTTTCCTTCACCGTAAAACTCGTAGTAAATTTCAAATCTAATTTCGCACATGAATTTCGAAGAACTCAGAGGAGCGAGCCGGGGTTTGAACCCACGATCCTCTGCTTGAGAGGCCACAGGTCAAACCGCAGGCCACCACGGCTCTATAATTATATCTATATTATCTTATTGCATAAAAAGCTTATAAACAAGAGTCTACGGCTCTGGATCCTGTGCTAGGAGTCCCTGTGTTACAGGATCCAGGTAGGAAATAAGACCATGAAACTACCGTGAGACTCACTCATATTAAATGTTATTATAACGGATAACTCACGTCTTAAACCGAGTTTAGCTCGACATGTTTCGGGCTATTTCGTAGCCCTTCCTCTCAGGAGCACGCGAACCGACGGCTGCCGCAACACGCACACTACGCGCCACCGCTCTGCTCGCACGAAATAGCCCGAAACATGTCGAGCTAAACTCGGCTTAAGACGTGAGTTATCCGTTATAATAACATTTAATAGGAAATAAGATCGATTAATATATATGTGTTTGCGAGCACTGTAGGACGCCTGATGACTGAGTGCAAGAGAGTGGCGGAAGATCAGATGCCTGCGAGCTCTTTAGCGTAACTCACCTAGATATTATCCCAAGTATTGAAAGTTTGTGCCGGTTTGGCTTTAGCTGTAAGGGTACAAATGTAATTTTAATAAATAAATATTAAAGGCAAATTATTAAAAGACCAAGGAAACTTTGCCCTCGTACACCGACACACTGATTTAACGATTAAACTTTTTAGGGTCAATAACATTTATGTATAAATTTAAGTTATTTCAAAATGTTAGAAAAAAAAGTAACCCAGTTAAGATAAAGTTTAATTAAAGTACCTACTTGGTTCCTATCCTAGTTTAGGTCTGTCTCTCTCTGAGTTGAGCTAGTACCGTAAACTGCTTCAAGTTTGCCCTCTGGCCCCAACATTGCCTGAGTTGATTTTGAGTCGATAACATAGGACTCTTATAGTTTTTAAACTTTTATCTACACGGGAATTATTATTACGAGGAGAGAAAAGTTTAAAAACCTAAAGGTGCTAAGTTATCGACTCTAAATCGAATCAGGCAATGTTGGGGCTAGAGGGCAAAGTTGAAGCAGTTTACGGTACGTACAGTGGTTCTTAGCCTTTTAGTTAGGAGGGACCATTTGACAAATTTTCTGTCTTGCCACGGACCACCAACTGTTTGAAGGTAATATACGGTAAGAGTAAAATTATATTTAAATGAACGGTTGCTACTGCTAGGTACTTGACTGGCGCGTCGTTTTGCCAATTCGTTGTTGATGGCTTCGCGGACCACTTCGAGTTCTTCCAGGGACCACCAGTGGTCCGCGGACCACCAGTTAAGAACCACTGAGCTAGTAGAATCGATCCTTGCATTTAAAGCCACGTGGTCAAAGACACCCTGTACAGTGTATAATAGTGCGTTGGTAGCTGATCTGTATGCTTAGTGTATTTTCTCGTTCACAAAATACGTCTCGATCGCGTTCGCGTTAAAATCTCAATTTGTATGGAAACACGAACATCGCAAACGTTCTGCTAGAGGCGCTGTTCGTGTTTCCATACAAAATGAGATTTTAACGCGAGCGCGATCGAGACGTATTTTGCAACCGAAAACTTACACTAAGGGCACGGGTGACGACGCCGCACCGTGGTCATGTGGCGGCTACGTATAGACGATCGAACGCTCGATTTGCGTCGTCGAATAGTAAACGAATGTTTTGTGAAAACGCCACACTAGAGGCAGTGAATCGGCTCTTCATGCCTGTCGTTCCCAATCCAATATGTTGCAAGTACTGACTCACGTGGTAATTACTGCTCGCAACAATTAATTTACTCTCTAAGAGATAATTAATGAGCAAGCCTCGTTATCAGACGGATTAAAATCGAGCCAAGTGGCCACTTGTGAAGCCATTTGGGAATATTGAAGAAGATTCTTCATAGCGATATACAAATTATTAAAACTACGTAATCACGCAGATAGCATACCTACTTCAAACTAAAATAAAATCTCCAGCTAGAGACGATAAGAGCCTACAGTGACTATAAACACAATATTTTAGGCGCAAAAAGAGGTGTTATAAGTTTGACCGCTATGTGTGTCTGTCTATCTGTGGCACCGTATCTCTTAAACGGGTGGACCGATTTGAATGTGTGTGTGTGCGTGTGTGTGTGTGTGCATTTTTTTTTGGAAGCGGCCTGCATCTACCGTGAACCTGGGGCTTTAACTAGGACCTAGTTAAGTACTAGGTCATCCGTCCATCTTGTTGGTTGCTGCCAACTGCAGTCGCTGCGCTTGCCGATCCGCGGACTCCATTCGAAAACTTGTCGGCCCCAACGGCCGGCATCTGTCTGAATAAATAAGGATAAATAAAAGAACTAAGTCGCATAGATTTGACCTCTAGACCGCCTTTGCCTTTTTTTGCTTTTGGCCTTCGCGCGCCATTGGTCATTGTCACTTGAAGAGCTAATTTTTAATATTAAACGGATTCTGTGCGTAAGCACTAAGCAGGACTATGGAAAACTATCTGCGAAGAAACGCTAAGAAACTCTCAGTTTGTTATCAACATGAAAGCAACGACGGTGTTGTCACGAGAGTTTAAGAGCGTTCATACCTGCTGAGCTGGCAACGTTGCATTTTTGTTAGTTTTTCTCGATTATTCCATAAAAATTGAATAAAAATTAAAAATGTGGCCTGATAGAACTGTTCTTAATATATAAGTTAATGTGTCTACTGCAATAATTATTCGTGATAGACTTTTATATTCTTTAAAAACGAACAAACGTTTATTAACGGTTTTAATTTTCATTAAATTTTTATGGAATAATCGAGAAAAACTAACAAAAATGCAACGTTGCCAGCTCAGCAGGTATGAAATTACACATACAGCTATTATGAATGAAGTACTGCTCGAATAAAAGGAGAATGAACGAAATGAACGAGTGAATGTCAAAATCGCGCTGTCATTACATGTTCATGGCATGTGTGCGTGATCTCAACTTTGGTGGCACTACCTATACCTCTCTTTATACAATAGTTTTATAGCGTCCTCCTCTATTAGCAATAGTTATTAGGGCTGTAGCCCCTTAATGATATCCTACGGGCCGAAATTTAACGAGCACCGTGTTCACAAAATGGACCGGATGTTATGTACATCGGCCGTTATGTTGTCCCAGTTTGGGACGACACCAAATAAACACGACATATATAGTTATATACTCGTAATATAGTTGTGCCTTGAAGTAAACAATCTCTATAACTTCTACTACCATACATACCAAGTGACCTTTAAAAATTTAGTGATAACTAGCTGTTGCCCGCGGCTTCGCCCCCGTTGTATTTTTTCTGTATTTTCTTCCATAAAAACCTTCTCCTGGCAGTAACGAACACAACAATAAAAGAATTAGCGAAATCGGACCAGTCGTTCCCGAGTTTTGCGCTTAGCAACACATTTTACGATTCATTTTTATTTATATAGATGTAACACTAGCTGCTGCCCGCGACCTCTTCCATGTAGAATTCGTTTATCGCTATCCCGCGGGAACAATCCGGGATAAAAACTATTATATGTCCTTTCCCGGGACTCAAACTATCCTGTATAACGAAGTTCATCTAAATCGGTTCAAACGTTTTATACGTGTAGAGGTAACAAACGATCAGACTTACAAACTTTCACATTTATAATATTACCTAGGGGTTTATGTTCAATCTGGCACGTTACTATGGTCGGTCACTCAATAATTACCACTATTTACCACTATTTATTAAGCTCATATGGCGTTTCAACCCGAGCCCATAAAACAAAGTTCAGGTTAAAAGGTCAAAATTTATTACCTGCCCGTGGACAGTAAATAATGGTCGCTTTATCATTCCCGTGTCACATTTTCCGATACATAAAGTAACCACTGTTTTATTGGGCATTTTTATGATCTCAATTGAAACGAAATAATTTCTAGATTACCTAAGCAATTAACGCAGTAAAGTTGTTTGCTGGCGAAGCTTAGTGAATTAACAACGTGCTCTTGTTTTATATACGAATTTGTATAGAGAGTGAACAGTGCAAACCCTTCCCTTTTTCTTCTTCGTGTTCTCATCTCCGTGGTCTATTAAATTTATGTAAACACATATTAAATATGTCATATCATAAATACTGTAATGAGTTTAGAATCGAATATTATGACCAGCGTAAAGACTGTTTTATTAATGGCATGAAATAACGTCGAAGTCGATTTTGTTTTTACTTACATGCTTTTCGAACATCTCACAAAAACAAAGCAATTTGATTGGACCTCCATTGTAATATCAGTCGCGGTGACGTTTGTTCGAAATGAAATGTCAATTTCAAACGTTTTTGACAAATATCGAACGAATTAAATAACCTAACTATAATAATTTGATTTTCAATACAAGCTTTTTTGCTGACTGTACTTTTTGTTGACTGTACTTGCATTGTCACCCAAACTACATATGCATACCAAATTTCAAGTCGATGCTATTAACAGTTGAAGAGTTCCATCCTGTGGAGACGATCCTGGCCGGACTACCAGGGTGTCACTACTAGATTATTTATTGTATTGTCGCGTGATTTATATAAGTATTCCAAATTTCAAGTCAATCTGACTACTGGAAGTTGGTCAAATTTAACTTGCAAGATTTGATTAGGTACAGACAAATTAAGATTGGTTTTTTGGAATCTTTTTGTATTTTTTATTTCAATTCCAAATTTTTACTTTTACAGTCATCCTCCCGTAAAACCTAAATTGAAAATACAAAATGAAATATAGATGCGCAGAAAAACCAGAAAAATAAGACCAGCACTGGGAATCGAACCCAGGTCCTCGGCATTCCGTGCCGTGTGCTTTACCGCTACACCACTGCTGGACAACGGTACAGACACGAATTTCCCCTATGCACCACATATCTCAGCTTGTTTGTTTCTTATTTAGCCACTTAAGCAGTGACGCTAGCGACATCTATACCGTAGCCCTCATCGAGAAACTTCTTGAACTTTCGTTGTCCAAATTTCGTTGGGTTTTGATTTTTTAAATTTATTGTTTTTTTATTTTAGTTTTTATTCATATATTTATCCAGTTTCCGTTTTAGTTTTAAAGCTTATTTAAATACTAGCGATTACCCGCGGCTTCGCACGCGTAAATAATTAGATACAGCAGTTGAATTGAAATTCCGGGATTTTATTAAATTCTCGTGGGAATTCCCTAAAATTACATCGTGGTTTTTATTGACGTTAAATTAAAACACCCATGCCAAATGTCATGACTCTAAACCCAGCGGTTGCTATTTTGAGATTTTATCCCTATCCCGTAGGAATATCGGTTTCAGCGTGAAGAAGTAACAAACATACTCACTCACTCACTCACACACTTTCACATTTATAATATTAGTAAGATGTATTATCTTCTCCAAAACAAGATAACAAGAAGAAAAAAAAAACTCCAAGCAAAGCTTAGTCTCTCGACTCGTAATATTTTATATTTCTCTGACAAAAAATTAAACTACAAGCAAAAAGTTACGAAATCTAAAGTAGTGTTAACCCAGCATAACGAAACACCAACAATTTCGCCAAAAACAAACCATCGAACGCGAAATGATTCCATCATTTCATTACTGCCTTATCTTCTCGTAAATTACCAATTATCTTCAGATAACACAATTAGGTACAGCATCAATACGGCCAGTAACACCATAGAACTTTATCACAATAACATAATGCCAAATTTGTAAGACAATTGGTTATCCCTGATCTCGGTTTTAATGTGGAAGGGTTCTGCAGTGTTATACTGGCTTTACGAGACCATACGTCCCACTGTGTTACGATGAGGTCGGTGATGAAAGTCGTCTGCTTGCTATATGTTATAAAGTTATGTCGAGGGCATATGTTTAATATGGATCTTATAGAACCTCCGGAGAATCCTGGACCCGGAATGACGTATCAAAAGGTAATTTTTTAAATAAATGATTAGATTATACCTACATGGCGTTAATTAAATAACTGAAAATGAAAACCAGAAAGTAGTTTGCTGAGAATCGATAGTAGAATCAAATAAGCCATGTTTTAAAGCAGGTTGTGTCTGTGTTTTTAAATTCGTTTTTAGGGTTCCGTACCCAAAGGGTGCCAACGAAACCCTATTACTGAGACTCCGCTGTCTATCTGTCCGTCCGTCCGCCCGTCACAGGGCTCTATCTCTTAAGTCGTAATAGTTATATACTTGAAATTTTCACAGATCACTGTGGCCGCTATAGCAACAAAATTCTAAAAACAGAATAAAATAAATATTTAAGGGGGGCCCCAAACAGCAAATGTGATTGTTTTGCCATTTTTTTGCTTGATATTAATAACGGCAACTGGTAGGCGCTTGAAATATTTACAGAATCTTAAGTTGTATAATCACTTTAAAAATAAATAACTAAGTTAAAATATCATAATCCCAGCCTATATACGTTGCTAATAAACAAACGGTTAGTGCGGATTGAATTCAGAAAGATTTGTATCACTTTCAAAAGCTTTAAATTTAAATGTAATTACAAATAAAACTAAAGCAAACTTGCTTTTTAGGCCGTTTTTTACAGCAAATGTTGATGTTGATGATGGTGCGGAACCTTTCGTGTGCGAGTCCGACTCGCCCTTGGCCGGTTTTTATTGTGCTCAGAGCGAGGTTGCATGCTAGTTAGACGAGTCGAGTGAGAGAGATATGTAAAAGAATGAGGCTCATCGACATAGCGTAGCGGATTAGCTCGTTGAAGTGGCAATGGGCAGGCTATGTACTCGTAGCCAGTCCTGGATTTGTCAATAGGCCGTATTGGCCGCGGCCTAGGGCCGGCAGCGGCCTAGGGGCGGCAGCGGCCTAGGGGCGGCATTCAACGAGAAAATTATTATTATAAAGTGGCCTACACTCCTAAAAAACATAAATCCGCCACTGCTCGTAGCACTGAGCACAGATGGCCGTTGGGGCTTGCCGTAAAGTTCTTTAACTTTTTCCACTCTGTTACAGAAAAAAAACCTAAATTATCCAAGTCGCTTCTGTACAGTTTCGTCTTGATCGCTCGCTTCGCTCGCTCGCCGCCACATAATTTAACATTTACACATATTTTAGGTATTATATAATATGAGTGATTTATTTGCATTTCAATTATTTTGATATAATTTTATTTATTTATAAACAAACAAATAATATAAAATAATTAACAGAAATAAATAAAAATAGAACTAAAACTAACTTACTCTAATCCTAAAATTCTATATTTACGAATATCACCCAAGTCGTTGTTATTGGGCAGGGTGCCCATAAGGCTGGCTGCGTTTCCTCGTTGTATGGCAATGCCAATACCTTGACCGAGGAAAGAGCCAGCCCTATGTTCGCCAGTGGAACGGGCAAGCTTCTTTAAAAAAAAATTAAATAGTGTTTTTGCTTCGGGACCAAGCGTGTCAACCGCAAAAGCCGCAAATACGAAATTGTTTGCCAGATTCTCATATTTACGGCATTTTGCTGTTTCGGCCGTTGCAGCCGCCGCACCAGCCTTCAATGATCGCTTAGCAAGATGAGACGGTGCCAATGTGTCCACACATGTGGCGTCCCAAATAAGCAGCCGTCCCATTTGCCAAGGAACAAGCGTCATTGATATACCTAATGTATGTTATGTTAAAAGAAATTAGTCCATATAAATTTTATACAAATTGAAGTTATATCAAAATAACGTTATATAATTTAAGCGTTATACGTTAAAAAATTATACTTTTTGTTGTTATAGCTAACGTTCATTATATCTTGTGAACGTTATTAAAATGAAATTAGATATTTTGTAGTTATATCTCGTGGGACGCACCCCCGCTTCCAACCGAAGTATCTAGAGGTCTATGGGAGACCCCTTTGTCCAACAATAGACGTCCTATGGCTGATGGTGATGACTACCAAAGTAATACAGTAATTTGTAATACCTAGTAGTTAGTTAAGTTACTCGTAAGTTAAGTATGTAGCTGAACTCGTAACATATGGCCAAGTCATTTATTATTTCATGCGCAAACTTTAGGGTCCGAACCTTTGGTCTGAACCTTGTTGAATTGATGAAGTTAATTAACTAACTTATGCCCTATGGTTTTGCTTCAAAATTTCAATATTTATTCTGCAAATAGGTCGCTCTTTAACGTGTATTTTTTACGGTTCCGCACATCAAGCGGAAAAAAAGGAATTGTTATAGGATCAATTTGATGTCTGTTTGTTTGTTAATGATGCTCCCACATTGGCTGTTATGTGACAAATGTTTTATAACGTTATAAAACACAATAAAAATTGTCTTAAACTGTATAACTTATGTTACAACTTGTTAAATGTTTTAACGCTCCCACATTGGTATAAAAATGTTATATATATAACACCATATATTATTATTATTATTAATCGTTTATTTCATAATGACACATTTAAATTATTACAAAGTAGCAGCGTAGCAGTTTGTTGGCAGTTAGAATACTCTTGAATTCTTGATACACTTGTGTCTTACAACTAATTAGTTATATTCATGCGGAAATATTTACTAGGTATATAATTAATACTAAGCATGCAATTTACAATTTTATTCCCGTAAGGTCCAAAAGCAGCGAAAAATTGGATTATAAATATTGCATTTGAAATTTGTTGTATACATTTTAAAATTTATATAATGTGATAATAATACATACATTTGCTACAATTTGTTATACAATGATATAAAACAAATGTTTTATAACATTACAATAACATTTATAACAGCCAATGTGGGAGCATGTGCTCGGAGATATCAAACAGTCAACACATATCATGTCACCAAGGGGTGTATATCGTATCATATAATGTGGATTATTCTAAAATTACCCCACTATTGTGCGCAGGCCTTTCGAATACTCAAAAGGCCTGAATTTAAACCGATGATCTACTGCTTGAGAGAGCATAGGATAAACCACTAGACCACCACGGTATTTACTCAATCACAAACGTAACACTGACGATGTTCGCCGAAGAACTAAAGTCGCCGACATAGCTGTAAAAATATGCAAGTTGAAGTAATGGGCGGCCCACATCGCTCGAAGGACAGATAACCGTTGGGGGAGAAAAGTTCTTGAGTGGCGACCGCGAAGAAGACGAAACGTTGGCAGGCCTCCCACTAGGTGGACTAACAACATCGTGAGAATTGCGGGGCAACCGGTGGATGCAAGTGGCGAGTTGTCGTTCATTGTGGCGTTCTAAGGGGGAGGCCTTTGTTCAGCAGTGGACGTCTTCCGGCTGGTGATGATGAAACGTAACATAAATGTCAAAGTTGTCAAACGGATCTCACGGTACTAGCGTCACCTAGCCTATCCCAGAACCTTCATTAAACAAAAGACACTTAATTTTAAGTAGGCATACTATTAACTTAATGACTTGGAAACACGCGCAAATAAGGGAGCTAGTTTTGGTGTAATTTTAGACCTCACGAGTATGAAACCTAATCCGTAGGAGTTTGGACCCGTTTAATGAGGGTCGAAACGGCCGCGACTACGAGCGCCCCGCGGGTTTGTGTCTCATACATTGCATGCGATCATTATCATCATCATTCCAGAACTTTGCTGGGCACAGGCCTGAGTATATGGTCTTGGGCCATAGTTCTCACGCGGGCCCAGCGCGGATTGAAAGCTTCACACATAACGTAGGACATAAGCCTCCCCCATAGACCACCAGTTGCTTCAGTTGGAAGCGGACTGCATTCACCGTCATCCCAACCATTTAACCAATTCATTCTTCCATCTCGCTGGTATACGTCCTACGCTGCGTTTCCTAATTCGCGGTCTCTATTCGAGAACTTTTCGGTTCCAACGGCCATCTGTTCTCCGTGCTATATGGCCTGCCCTTTGCCATTACAACGAGCTAATTCGCTTGGCTATATCGATGACTTTTGTTCTTCTACTAGAAGGTTATCGGATAGTTTTTCCCGGGAAAACTGATTTCCATGAGCGCACGATAAACGAACTATTGGTAGACAAAGAAAGAAAGAAAGAAAGAAGACATTTATTCACTAACACAGAAGACACACATATACAGCAAAATTAACACAAATAAAATAAAATAAAAAATACAGTAAAACACATGAAAATAGTAAATACAATATACACAATGTTGTGTATATGTTGACAAAGACGCAGGCAACAGCTAGTAAATAATAAAGTATGTATTACAATTAAAACTTGGTCCCAAAGGAAGTCCAGCGCCGTTCCCAAGACCGGTAGATTGCTGATTTGGGATCATTTCGTGACAATAACCATTTTTTTATTCTTATCCATTCTTACCATGTTGTCACGAATAAATGTTTCTGTCTTTCTTTCTTTCTTTAAAAAATAAAGTTTTAAATTATAATGTTTTGTTCTGATTTCAGGCACCCTCAATGCAAATGATGTCTGATTACAATATCAATAGGAATAGGAATGTAAGTAATTTTTTTTACTTATAACTGACCCGTGATTGTCCCCTATGTCACCAGATGCAAAGTGCAGATGAGACCAAAGGTGTATCTCACTGGTTCAGTAACAGCCTATTCACTCTAACCTTGAGGAGCCCTAGGTTATATGTATTTATCCGGAAATACAGACGATGGGCGCGAATTCCATTAAATTATGTAAAAGTTATACATACATGGAATGTCTTTACATTATTTTTCAACTAACGACCCGCCAGAGCTTTACCCGGATTTTTTTAAAAGGTCTCTTTCTTAGGAGAAGGGCTCTGCAAACACTGCATATTCATAGATACTTCTATTGGCATTTTTTTTAACATATAAGGGTATCTAATAATTGGAGAAAACAATAAAATGTTTAAAAAGGTACAATTGAAGTTACACAAAACTAACCTAAAAATAAATTAACTATATATACAATTCCCCCAAGTCTTGTCCCTGGGTAAGAGTGCCCATAAGGCTGGCTGCATTTCCGCGCTGGATCGTGATTCCAATACGTTGGGCGAGAAATGCACCAGCCAGAATATTTTTTTTATTTGTCCAAAAAGTTTGTGAGCGTCCGAACTCCATGGACCCAAAGTTTCAACAGCAAAAGCCGCAAATATGTAGTCTTTAGTGAGACCTGTATATTTGCGGCGTTATGCTGTCTCAGCCTGCGCTGCTGCTCCGCTTACTTAGTTACAAATTTGTACAGAACCCTCGGTGCGTGAGTACGATTCGCACTTGGCAGATTTTTTATTAGAGTTGTGTCTTGGAGTTATTAATTAACGGTATCATCTACTTTGGTAGTTGATTGATTCAATGAGAAAGAGCGAGAGAGACCTGATTGCTCCTTTCATCCACTCAAAGGTTGATTGGTAGAGATCCCTTAAAAGGACAAGTCGCGTGCGTAAATGTAACCCAAAGATTATCAATTGCACTATGTTGCTTTTCTTTTATACGATAAAGAGTTTACAAAGGTACAGTCGCCAGCACCAATAAAACATGCGTGCATAAATATCTGATACGACTCTATTTCTAGGGTCGGAAGGACGTGTCAGATATTTTTGCACGCTCCGCTATGGCAGATAATTACATAAATCATAGATAGGTACTATGAATAGGAGGAAAGTATTAAAAAGTAAAATCAGCCTAGCCAGCTATGTCAGACAGAGCCCATAATAGGTCAAAGTCAAAGTCAAAGTCAAAATATCTTTATTCAATTTAGGCTATAACAAGCACTTATGAATGTCATAAAAAAATCTACCACCGGCGTCATGCATAGAATAGATTAAAAAACTATTTCAATCAAAAGCAAACTTGCTATCCCACTCACACGTGTAAGACTACTTCCCTCTACCTGCTGCCTTCAAGATCTTGTAAACCTAATGAAAATACAAGGAAATATAAACTATGCGTCAAACAGAGCCCATAACTTGGTGGGTTACCAAGAGCCCATAAGTTTGCAAGCACATCCGTCTTTGTCATTTTCGCAGAACAAACTTCTCGTGTGTTAAATAACTCCGTAAGTATATTTTTGGAGGCGACGGGTTCTTGTACCTTGGTTGGAATAAATAACTCAAAGGACACAATCATCCACATAAACGACGGTTTTCAAGCGTTGATCAAAAGATGAAAGATAAAAGTAACTAAGTACTTAGTCAAAATTGAATTCAATAGTTGAAGCCTCAGTCATTTGTTTTAGATTTAGGTTTATTTTTTATTATTTTTTGTTTAGGATAGTTTTATGTACAAAGTTTTAATTTAATTATTGTCAAGTTATATGAATACGTATAGTAATATTTAACCATTAACAATGACTGTGAAGTTACTACCTGTTCCTGTAATGTATTATAATTAATGTTGTGAAGTTCGTGCCGTGTCCAGTATTAGAATAGGACGGACCCATCTCTTCAGCAGGTTTGCGCATGTTTCCTCACGATGTTATCCTTCACCGTAAAGTTCGTACTAAATTTCGCATATGAGTTTCAAAAACAAAGGTGCGAGTCCGGATTTGAACCCACGATCCTCTGTTTGAGAGGCTATAGGTTAAACTACTAGGCTACCGCGGCTAGATTCCACACAATCAAGTCTATTCAGATTTCTGCCCAAGCAACCCTAAAAATGAGAAATGGTTCCCACCCGTGGTTCCTTTCATGAGCTCTGATCATGACACGTGACGCGTTACCTGTGACCCGTAAATGACGCTTATTTATTAAACCCCCACCCAAAAGAGTGGGGGTATAATACAGCTTTTCTAAGTGTCTATTCGGATGGTCGAAGTGTAACCACAATAAAAAGTAGATAAATAAGTCTCTGATAAAATGAACTTCAGTAAAAAAAAACTTTTTTAATAAAAGTTTTTTTCCTGCATGTTCTTTTCGTTGGCCAAACTTGCATTGACGTGCAATCGAATTCAACAGAGCATTGCATGGCTTTCTACGGGAGTTTTTAGCCGTAACAAGTCCTTATTTTTTCTTCCTTTTTCAATGTTAATGCAATATATAGTTACTTAGTTATATGTTCATTAGTTTAATTTGTATAGCATGCTGCATGCCTCAGTGCCAGTTATTTGGTTATGGCGAAGCACAGCGATACCACCCCAAAATGTAACACCTGTAACACTACAGTACTTTCAATGTAGCATGGTGCGGGTGACAGCTGTCAATATCACAAGACTAGAGAATCAGTGTCAAAATTGAGTCGATAAAACTAATTATTTAAAATCCTAATCATAATTAATGTCATAATTAATCCGATTATTACGCTAATTTTGATGAGAATATTAGTGAAATTCTAGGTTGGAATATTATTTGCCAACGGCTCAACGGAGTTTGCAAGAATATTCGTTAGGTACTTACCAATTAATAAGTACCGATATAACTCAAGATCAATTAGGTCCCATCACTAAACGAGGCTCTGGTGTTACGTTACATGAATATTACATTTCTTCACTTGATTGTGCTTTGAATTTAATTAATTAATTATAATAATCTGATAGCTAAAATTAATTTCGTATAACATAGTTCTTTATGTTCAAATATCTTACGCCAGTCATATTCAGGCTACAACTGAAATATACTTCCATTATATTTATACCGCAGAAACTATTTTTGAGTAAAACGAAACGCGCACCAAGTGTCACCTGCACCATGCTACAATGAAAGCACTGTAGTGACCTATGTTCACAAATAATAGTTATTTATGTGACTGATACATAATGCCTAATTATGTACAGTCGCATACATCATTTTATCTACATGCATATTATAATATTTTCTATAATATGTACAGACACGAGTATACCTGCATTTTCGAGTTAGTGCTGTTAAGCGGTGTTCTATATTTGTCAATATTTATCACATTCGTAATAAGAGTATGTGTGATATACTTATGTTATTTTACGTGGAGGTAGAGGGAGAATTTCCTGCGTAAACATATTATGTGTCGTAGCTGTCATGCATCAGAGTAAGGTAAAAGACTATTCATTGATGCCTTCGCAAAGTAAAGCCTGAATCAATCAATTGTGGTGAACAGCCCTAATGCGTTCGCAAATCCTGCGCATGTGGAGGCCTTTGTTTATTCCCCAGCTATGGTAAAACTCACAGATATCGATTACATGATAGACATAGATTATATGTAATCTATATCTGTGGTCATCATCCCAGCCTATATACGTACTGCTGGGCACAGGCTCAGAACAAGAGGGCTTGGGTCATAGTTCCCACTCACAGTGCGGATTGGGAACTTCACACGCACCATTGAATTGCTTCGCAGGTTTGTGCATACGATGTTTTCCTTCACCGCATAGCTCGTGGTAAATTTCAAATGTAATTCCGCACATGAATTTCGAAAAACTCAGAGGTGCGAGCCGGGGTTTACCCTCTGCTTGAGAGGCGATAGGTCAAACCACTAGGCCACCACGGCGATATCTGTGGTAAAACTTGACAAATTAAATTTATATACAATCTCCCAGGGGGTGGGGGAGTGACGCACTGTATGGCTTCTATTATTAGGGATGACTGCGAATGTCGAATAATGTCGAATGTTCCATCAACAGAGGGTTATTCCTGTATGTTTCGATCACCTATACAGTTACACCCTGTTTTTCCTGATTTCTGTTAAATTCAACTGATGGTTCAGTCAGTTCATTGATAACTATTTGGCCAAATTGACTACTATTACTTATTCTGTGCTATAAGCTTTAAATAATAAAAGTTCATAGTCATTGTTCAAGATCAAATTGTAAATAACATAACCAAGTAACATAGTTTTAGTGCTACTTCTAGTCTTAGTTTTAGGTGGTACTTATGGAGCCAAAATAAACCTTTCTTTCTTTCTTTCTTTAAATAGATACATATTCGCAAACATGACGATTGACCTTGGCATGACATTACACATTAGACACATCAATAAAATTCAACTTTTTAGGGTTCCGTAGTCAACTAGAGACCCTTATAGTTTCGCCATGTCTGTCAGTCTGTCTGTTTGTCCGCGGCTAAGCTCAGAGACCGTTAGTACTAGAAAGCTGTAATTTGGCATGAATATAGGTACATATCAGTCACGCGGACACAGTGGTAAAATAAAATAAAAAATTTTTTTAGTGTACCTCCCATAGACTTAAAGTGGGGGTGTTTTTTTTCTCGACTAACCCTATAGTGTGGGGTATCGTTGGATAGGTCTTTTAAAACCATTGGGGGGGTTCACATCACATCATATCAGCCGAAAGACGTCCACTGCTGGACATAGGCCTCCCCCAAGGCTCACCAGGGGGGGGTTGCTGAGACGATTTTACTATTCAGTGATTTGCGAAATATTCAACTTGAAAGTGCAAATTTTTATTTAAATCGAGCGTCCCCCCCTTTAAAATCAAAGCTGTTGGGTGGAAAAATTTGAAAAAGTAAATAGCAGCCTTAGGTATAAAACATACCTAAACTTGGTAGATTCCGTACACAATACGAAATCCTTAGAAAAATGTGTGTTCTTCACGCTCTTGGCTGTTTTTTTAGTGTTATCGACACCAAAAACACTTCGACATGAATACTTATCGACTCCGCCTTTAACGCCATTTCAATGAGCGCACAGAAAATGATTGTTTGTTTCAGAAAAATGCCTACAGAACATTAAATAAGGAAGAAGAGCCTGATTTATCCGATTTAGTAAGTTTAAGAACTTTTGCCACCGATGGGCATATGCCTGTCAAATTTTTCTCATCTTGACCTAATTTGCCCGTCAGGGATGAAAAGAGTAGTCGGCATGTCCCGAGGAGTCATCCTCTGGACATGCCGACTACTCTTTTCATCTTCATCATCATGTCAACCTATATTTGGGAACTTCACTATTGAATTGCTTCCCAGGTTTCATCACGTTGTTTTCCTTTGCGGTAAAGTTCGTGCTAATTTTGAAATGTAATTTTGCACATAAAAGTTCAGAGGTATGTATTTGAAATCTTCTATTTGAGAGGCCTTAGGTCAAACCACTAGGCCACCACGGCTCAACTCTATTCTCTGTTAAGTTCCTGATATTTTATGTGTCAGATACTGACCTGTAATGTTCTGTTTATTCATTAAATTAGTTATTTGTTTTTAGGACACAACTTTGACAAAGATGAAGAAGGTAATTTTTATAATTAACTCTATATTACCAACAGGCATCGACAAGTGTGTAAAATGTAAACTTTTTTTCAGTGGGAAGATTTTGAAGAAATAGCCGAAGCGATAGCGGTGAGTCGTCTTAATTCTCTAGAACATCTAAAGTACAAGACCCCTAGAGGCCTAGAAAGGTTCAGAGTCACGCAATTGTATCGTCTTCGAACCTAACCTAACCAACAAAAAATTGGAAAACCCCCGAGTTCAATATCTCAAAAACGGCTGTAGCGATTGTGATAATTGACAGACAGACAAACATAGCGGTCAAATTTATAACACCCTCTTTTTGCGTCGGGGGTTAAAAAACAGCCAAATACATCAATAAGTACATAGGGAGAAAAGTGAATCTTTCAAATCTATTTAGTTATGGGGTTTTTAGGGGCGATCGTTGGCTCTAATCTGGTACACAATTAAGTGACAATTTGTTTTCAGATTAAAAATAGAGGCAAAAAGCATGTAAATGTGAGTATAAAGAGTATATAGGTATGTTCCCAAAAATAATACCTACGCTTCTTTGTTTTTAAGCCTCCACAGCTAAAGCACGGGTAAAAGAAGAACAGCGCCGTTAGCAAAATCGGCAATTTTGCTGATTTGGGTCCATTTCGTGACATACCTACCACTTTTTAAATTTTAATTTATTTTTGTCATTTCGTACTTTGTCACGGATAAATGATTTCTTTCTTTTTTTCTAAAGGGAACGGGGCCTTATTACTATTTAATTTGCACTTAGCTGTTTTTTTAATAATTTGTTTATTAACAGCTGTTTTTTTAATAAATTTCTTTATTACTATACATTTCTTTAATACACACAAACAAACTATTTTTTTTTCAGTTTGAAGATGACGTGAAAGACTTGAGTGTAAGAATTTTTCTGTTATTTTTTACTATTTATCATTAATTTTCTAACGAATTGAAAAATTATCACTTAGGTACTTAATAATTTTTAAATCAAACTTTTTGCTCACTGTACTTTTTGTTGACTGTACTAAAATTGATATCCAATCTAATTATGTATGTATACCAATTTTCAATTCAATCCGATCAGTGGAAGGGAGTTAAAATCAATTTCCAAGATTTGACATAAATGCCTGTATTAAGTAAGTATAACTTATTTTTAAAAATGATTACTAAATTAGAAAAAAAACCTGATCACCGATTAAAAATAATCGGACGTCCACCAACGAGATGACCTGGTTAAAGCCGCGGGTTCACGGTGTATGCAGACCGCTTCCAACCGAAGCAACTGGAGGTTTATGGGGGAGGCCTATGTTTAATAGTGGACGTCCTACGGCTGATATCTGATGATGATGACGATGATGATGTTAACCGTAATAGTTATGTAGTATCAAAAGTCAATTGCGGTTGTGGAGCTAAAAACAGTGGCGTGGAGTAAATATTTTCGTTAGGCAACCAGTAGGGCTACTACGAAATTCCAAAATCAAATTTCGTGTCGTACCGTCCCTCTCGCTCTCGTATCAAATAATATTAGCGTCAGCGGGACGGTACGACACGAACTTCGATTTTCGAGTTTCGTAGTAGCCCTGCAGGTACAATCCGTCGCACGCGACGCGCACAGGAAGCGCTTCTCATACTATGTTTCAATAGGCGGCCACCCCCTCCTTGCAAACCGCGTCAGCTAGTGAAGCCCTCAGGGCTCGCCCTCAAAGGCTCACCTCTGATGCAACACTGTCAAGGTGGAACATGCCTGTGAAGCAAGGTGACTGGCTTTGCGTAGTGTGGGACCAACGACAAGCATTGTAATTGTAAAGCGATAATTAAAACATTTTTTTTTCATTTATGCTGGCAGCCATGAATTATACAAGGTGTTAATTAAATATCTGAAAACCAGAAAGTAGTTTGCTGAGAAACGAGAGTAGAATCGATTCAGACTATGTTCTAAATTAGGCTGTGTTTGTGTTTTTAAATCCCTTTTTTACTGTGCCCAGTCTAAAAGTTACGACTGCAACAGGTGCCAAATAAATATTTTAGCGAGGTTAAATACTATTTCGATAATTTAATACTTACTGGCCGTTTTGCTGTCAATGTGTGATTTTCTTCTAAAAACGTCAAGCGCAACTGACAAATAAAAATTATGAGTGTAGAGTTAGAAATTAAGTAGAATTACGATTCGCTCTGTCATCGTTCATCCACCATTACCTCTCATATTTCGTTTTCTAGATTTTTTTTACCGTACAATGGCAAAAACTACTAGACACTGGCAAAATTGTCCTCCGATGGACAGAGTCATATTTTTTTAAAGAAACAACAACAAGTAGAATTACTTGACAGCAAAACAAACAAATATCTTTTAAAATAATGAAGGTATTCAAAATAAATGCAATCAAGAGACTTAAAATGAAAAAATATTTTGGGGTGTGTGAGGTTTTCAGTTATTTAATTAACACCTTGTATACGGAAAGTTTTTGTTATGCATAAAAACTATTATTATGAAATAAGTAAGTCACCAGCTGCACCTTAGCCTGTCCGAAGGAACGAATTAAAAAAAAGTAAGTGGTTGCAGTATCGTTTTAGCAACATTACGATACAGTGCTGTGATGGGGAATAGACAATTAATAGACTTTTCCAGAATCTTGTTAAGTATGTATGTTCTTATATTACTGTTTGTGATTAAGTAAATCAAAGATAAGAGTACAAGAGTAGAAAAAAAAATTAACTGACTTGAACTTTCTCATTTGTAACAGTCATATTTTTTTATTTTCTATTTTTCAGAAATGGCTAAAAGACCTTAAAGAAGGAAATGTACAGAAAGAGGTTTGATTTGTGTTTCTTATAATTTTGGCCTTTATTATACCTATAGTCTTTCAGTTTTGACTTCAATACCTAAATAATAAACCTAATTGATAAACGACAACTTTTGAACTAATTTGATTGTGAATTGAACTAGTTTGAATTTTTTACAATGGTTGATACCCCTGCCTTACTATTAATCTTGGAAAAAGCCAAACTTTTTTTTAAAGCTTTTATCTAACTTGCAATGTATAATGTTTAAGTACCTGGGCGACCGAGCTTTGCTCGGGCTAAAACTCGATAATAAGAGTTTTCCTAGAGATAAGACTAAGCTAGATCGATTTATCATCCCCGGAAGTAAACCCCTATACGTTATGACTATCCTATTTATTAAAAGTGTAAACAAACCGATTTCATCAAAATTCTTGTATAAACCACCCAGTAGATCGAATCAATAACACAATTATCTATAATTCGTGTCGTTTAACTAGATGTCTAATCACTTTTTTCACCAAAATTCACTTGATTTTAATATTTATTTTTCATTTGAAAAATCTTCGTCAAATCTGACGTTATTTTTTGATTGAAACATGTGTAATCTGTAGTAGCATAGACTAGCGTAGAGATGGTGGAAAATTTGACATTTTAAAAATCGATTAATGCGCGGATGAATAAGCGATTTTTATTTACTTTCCGTGAAATTAAAAAATAGTTACTGCTTTTATAATTGAATAAACAGTCTTTGGAATTAAATCAAGTATTGTAAATAATAAAATAGACAAAAATACGTTGATCTCTTCAATTAATAAATAATCGATTTACAGAACAGATTAATTATTTTGCAATAGGTTCTATGTTTTCACATCACTAAATGTCTATGGTCGGGATAATGGCGTATTTGTTTACGCTTGTCATAAATTGGATTGGAATACAATATACATACCAAATTTCATCGAAATCGTTGGAGCCGTTTCCGAGATCTCCGAAATATATATACCACAATATGTATATATATTTATATATAGGTATACAAGAATTGCTCGTTTAAAGGTGTTATTAGATATAAAGATGTATGTATCTATGTATGTGCGGGTCAAATCTTGCAAGTTGAATTTGATCCACTTCCAGTGGTCTGATTGACTTGAAATTTGATACGGAAATGTAGAATGACAATGCACAAAAAGTACAGCCAGCAAAAAAAGCTTGTATTAAAAAGGATTTTTTAACAAAAAACTTTTTTTCAGGCAATGAGGACAGATCCGGTTTTACAACCATTTCAGGTAAAGTATAAAACGAACAATTATGTCCACAAAAAAACAGCGTTCAGGGGAAGGCTGAGGAAATTAGACTTGGCACTAACACCCGAGGCGAGGAGACTGTGTCTGTTTACAAGCTTTTAAAAGTTTTAAAAGCTTTAAGTTAAATTTGACGCACTTCCAGTGGTCGGATTGACTTAAATTTGGCATGCTTATCTAAATCTGTTGACAATACTATTGTATTGATTCTGATTATTATCAGAGGCCTTATTGCCTAACGTTTATGCCGCTCGCGATCGCAATCAAATGACAGTTTTTGTATGCGAAAAACTGTCATTTGATTGCTATCGCGAGTGTCAGAAACCTTAGGTAATACGGCCTCTGGTTGTGACATCCTGTTAGTCCGGCCAGGATCGTCTCCGCAGGACGGAAGTGCTCAAGGGTAATGGCATCGACTTGAAATTTGGTAGGGAAATGTAGTTTGGATGGTAATGCTAGTAGAGTCAGCAAAAATTCAAAAAATTCAAATTCAAATGATTTATTCAGTAAATAGGCCGCAATGGGCACTTTTACACGTCATTTTTTTAAACTACCAGCGCTTTCGGAAAGACCATCATTGCCAAGAAGAATGCGCCGCAAGAAACTTGGCAGAAAGTCATTTTTTCATAAGAAACTTGGCAAGAAAAGTTTGCTCATAATTTTTAACAAAAATTATCGTCAACATCTCGATGAATGGCGGTCAATCACTGTGCGTTTCCTTCGGCACTTACATACAGCACGGCATACAGTGAAATTGTGGGATCAACTTCAGTCAGCATTGTTTCCAGACAACTATGACTCAATTGACAATTTAATTTCTTGAATCAGACGTTATTTTACGGAGGTCAGGTCTAATCAATGAACTATAAATAATTACTTTGCTCACCCGTGAATTAATAGTTAGTCTAGGTCGCGGGTGAGCAAAGTTTACGAGTATACTTTAGTTCGTTGAGTATCTTTTTTATTTCTGTATTCTTGCCATACTGATTTGTGGTGTTAAAGAAATAATACTCGTACTTATCTTTTACTGTTTGTGTTTCAGAATAATGTTAAATCATGGAAAAAAGGAAGCCCCAGCCCAGGGGTATGTTACTGTGTGTTAATATTTTACTGATTGCTGATAATAAAATGATGGATGACGTCTCAGCATTATGCTGAGCCGTGGCTGAGCCAGTGTCCGATTGATAACCGCAATGACATATTACTATCTTAGTTACTGAATAATATGGCTGTGTCGTGTGTAGTGAATAAAATGCATTTCTTTCGTGATGACTAGAGTTTCAAATATTTTCATGCTCTATAGTGTTATCGCTCGATATTCGTAAAGGTACTTACCGATAACTTGGAATGAGATTACGTGGTGCATTTGGTACCTAACTCGGCGCGTAGGTATAGCCAAGAGATGCGGGTTCGAATCCCGTCCGCAGCGCCCGATATTTTTTTTCATTTAAAAAATACTTTTGACAGTGTTCGTACTATTAATAATAATAATTGTCATCATAATTTGGATAGATACATACACCATGACAGCCGTGGCGGGCTAGTGATTTGATCTCCGGCCTTTCAAATCGAGGATCGTGGGTTCAAACTCGGGCTCGCATCTCTGAGTTTTTCGAGATTTATGTGCGAAATTGCGTTTGAAAACCAGGAGCTTTGCTGTAAAGAAAAACATCGCGAGGAAACCTGCACAAAACCAAAGCAATTCAATGGTGTGTGTGAAATTCCACACATAAACAAATTAACACTGGGCCTAGCATTGGGACGTAAATAGGGTGAGATGATAATGAGGCACATTTATCATTTAAGATTTAATAGTTCTACAGTTTAATTGCAGTATGTAATTAATGTTATTTTAGATGAGTATGTATTGGCCCGAAGAAGCTATAAAGCAAGAAGAACCCGTGTTTCCTAACCAGGTGGGCTGCAACTGATAATTATTTACCTTTTTTGAAACATTTTTTTAGGGTTTTTCGACAAGTAAAAGAGAACTAAGCCAAGTTTAGTTTGGCATTGTTTTGGCAAAAAACAAACACTTGAATTATGTACACTTGCCTTTGCAATTCAATTAATGTTCCCGGCGCTAAGGTACAACTTCACTCTGGCCGCGTTGCTCCGATGAACAGCGATGGCTTTGGCACCAGAATCGACCCGGAGGGAGAGTCCAAACCACGCTCTTGCAAACGCCGCCCAAGTTCCCTAAAAAAGACCTTTGCATGGGTGCCCCACCATCTAATCCAGTGATGGGCAAAGTACGGCCCGCGGGCCAACTCCGGCCCGCCGACGTACCTCCGAAATGAATAATACCCATATGGTCCGCGATAAATAATATTTTTTGACCGCCCTAGATATAATAAGTAATAGATGCACGGGTAAAGGAGTCAGCTAGACCAGCAAAAAAAAAATCAAAACAAAATAATTTTTAGTTTAATTCTGGCCCTCCTCTAAAATATCTTTCACTTTTTGGCCCCCCATCAAGAAAGTTTGCCCACCACTGATCTAATCACAATGATACCCAGTTTATGACTATTACAATCCTTTTTTAAGAATAAATAAGTGAAAGCGAACAGCTGGGTTTCTCTCCTTATAAGTTTTCGTTATTTTCAGGAAACAGGTGGCAAAAAAGCTGGACCAAAAGTAAGAAAATTACATAACTGTAATAAAGTTACTCCGCTTAAAAACTAACGTGCATACTCGAACAAATTTAATCGTGAATTCGTGACCCACTGTGGAAGATTTTCGTAGATAAAGTCATAGTGACATCGCATTGCTTGACAAGGGAATTTATTATGACACTTACTGTGAGAACGTTCTACGGTAGGTCAGGAATCAAATGGTTCGATTGTATTTTTTTTTTATTACGAGAGGAGGCCTGTGCCCTGCAGTGGGACGTATATAGGCTGGGATGATGATGATGATGATGATTTGACTGGAAGGCAAACGAGCAAGTGGGTCTCCTGATGGTAAGAGATCACCACCGCCCATAGAGACCTGCAACACCAGGGGTATTGCAGATGCGTTGCTAACCTATAAGTAATATCACACACCCGAATGCCTATAACAAAGATGAATCTTTAAAATAAGGTGGCGAATTAAGAACATCCTCGTCTGTTAGATGTAGTGACGACCACTTGATTTTGGTTGATGATATTTGTAATTTTTTTGTACAGATTCCTGTTGCTGATGTAATGAACATGGCTAGAAATAAAATGAGGGTAAGAAATACAATTTAAGTTTACCTGATAGTTGACAGAATTATTTGAGTTCTTTGTTACCATTTGGTTAGATAGTTTCTCGGTTCAGACAGAAGATTATTCAAAAATCTTTGAATACAGTTTAAATTATTTTCGAAATTAAAATGAAGTCTTTTTTCAGTATTTTTTTCTGTCTACAATATTTAAGGATCTTAAGTTAGCTGACGTGGTTTGCACGAAGTGGGTGGACGCCTATTGAAAAATAGTATGAGCAGCGATAACTGCGCGCGTCGCGTGCGACGGATTGTACATACCTACCTGCACCAGCGCCCGCGCCGGCGTGCACCCGCGAAGTGCACCAGCGCTAGCTAGCGTAGGCCCTAAGATACTTTCTCTCCATGTGGAATAGCCGTGTAACCTGTATTTGAAGCTAATAGCTGTATAGATATTTATGCCCTTTCATCATCATCATCCCAGCCTATATACGTCCCACTGCTGGGCACAGGCCTCCTCTCAGAACAAGAGGGCTTGGGCCGTAGTTCTCACGCGGGCCCAGTGCGGATTGGGAACTTCACACGCACCATTGAATTGCTTCGCAGGTCCGTGCAGGTTTCCTCACGATGTTTTCCTTCACCGCAAAGCTCGTGGTAAATTTCAAATGTAATTCCGCACATGAATTTCGAAAAACTCAGAGGTGCGAGCCGGGGTTTGAACCCACGACCCTCTGCTTGAGAGGCGATAGGTCAAACCACTAGGCCACCACGGCTGTATGCCCTTACTGCTAATGTTATGCCCTTTACTAATGAACTATACATTTTTACCTTGTTATTTCGTTACCACTTGGAGTGGCAAGGTAAAAGGTTGTATGTGATCGTTTTCAGGAAGCGCAATTCAACAGGATCCCTTCTCCACATAATCAACCGCTTCCAGAGGAATTTGAAGGCAATGTAAGAATATTACAACAATTAATAGTCATTTGCCTTTGAATCGGATGCCTATCACATAACTTTTGACTGTCGTAATGTAATATACCGCGTGTCTTAATTTGTCATTATTTTTGATGTCAGCCTCGCACGACACGAACTTTGAGTTTCGTAGTAGCCCTGCGGGTGTCGATGGGGCTGGGGCGAAGGTGCAGCGCATCTGGCATGTTCGCCGATACACACATGGACGGCTTCGCAGCCGTGATAAGGAACTGAACAACATTAGTTCAGCGACTTTTAAAAATAATTAGTTTTTTAATTTTCATTACACTTTTAAGTTTATTCGTAGAAGCAATGTAAAGCAAAATGTTTGATATTTGTAGCGTGACAGGCGACGTCAGTTGTGTGCTAGGATGGCGTACATTGATAGCAGTATTTAATTTGTATGAAAAACGGAAAATTCAAAGATTCCATTATTTTAAAAAGTCGCTGAACTAATGTTGTTCAGATTGGTTTTTTGGAATCTTTTTGTATTTTTTATTTCAATTCCAAATTTTAACTTTACGGTCATCCCGTAAAACCTAAATTGAAAATACAAACTGAAATAAAGATGCACAGAAAAACAGAAAAATAAGACCATCACTGGAATCGAACCCAGGTCCTCGGTAATCCGTACCGCGTGCTATACCGCTACACCACTGATGGTCAACGGTACCGACACGAATTCCCCTATGCACCTCATATCTCAGCTTGTTTGTTTCTTACTTAGTCACTTAAGCAGTGACGCTAGCGACATCTATGCCGTAGCCCTCATCGAGAAACTTTTTTTTTCGGCACTCCATTGGAACTAACCGCTCACCCGGACAAGAGATATCGTTACTAAGCAATCAAATTAAGATTGGTTTTTGGAATCTTTTTGTATTTTTTATTTCAATTCCAAATTTTTACAAAAAGTAAAAAAAAAAGAATAAAAGTAGTTTTTTATTTTAAAGTTTCTCGATGAGGGCTACGGCATAGATGTCGCTAGCGTCACTGCTAAGTGACTAAGTAAGAAACAAACAAGCTGAGATATGAGGTGCATAGGGGAAATTCGTGTCGGTACCGTTGACCATCAGTGGTGTAGCGGTATAGCACGCGGTACGGATTACCGAGGACCTGGGTTCGATTCCCAGTGATGGTCTTATTTTTCTGTTTTTTCTGTGCATCTTTATTTCAGTTTGTATTTTCAATTTTAATGTTGTTCAGTTTGACGAGGACGATCTGTTTTAATTTTTTGCTCATATTACAGGCTACACCCATATCCCATATATAATGATAGTGGTCAAACCTATATAACAATGTTTGGCTTTGCCAGCCATATTCGGGCACATGATAAACAAGTCTAAAGGTTTGCCTTTGTCGCACCCGACATAGAGGACATCAATGAATCAATTACCCTACCTTTATTTTTTTCATGAGGTTATATTTTTTTTTTCAGACTTTTGTTGCACCTTCTGACGATGGCATTGGACCTCACGCACGTCACAAAAGATCTCTGCCAAACTGGGAAAATTCCTTTTATGATCATGAGAGTGATGCTGGATCAGTGCCATTTTTCGGGGATGATACTATTCCTCGAATTGGTAATGGTCCGAGGACCTATCAAAGGGAGTTTCCACAGACAAGCGGTAGAGGCCCAAAGTCAGCGCTCCGACAACGAGGTTATCCCCTGCCTACAGAAGATGGGGCACCTTTGTCAGGACCAGGATATCCACAAGGGGTTTATCCTCAAACGGGTTACAATAGTCCGATGGGATTCCTTAACCAAGGAGCTATGCCTCAGAGACCACCGCCACCTAACAATGGTCCAATGCCAGCACCCCCACAAGCAGACTATCCCCAAATGGGTCCCGTGGAATACATGGAATCGCCTTACACTGGAATTGGTACTCCGTTTGAAGAAACAGCGCAAAGACCTGGCGTATTACCGGTAAATATATTTGACTGTTTAAATGTGCCAGTGCCTGTGATTTCATCATCATCATCCCAGCCTATATACGTCCCACTGCTGGGCACAGGCCTCCTCTCAGAACAAGAGGGCTTGGGCCATAGTTCCCACGCGGGCCCAGTGCGGATTGGGAACTTCACACGCACCATTGAATTGCTTCGCAGGTTTGTGCAGGTTTCCTCACGATGTTTTCCTTCACCGCACAGCTCGTGGTAAATTTCAAATGTAATTCCGCACATGAATTTCGAAAAACTCAGAGGTGCGAGCCGGGGTTTGAACCCACGACCCTCTGCTTGAGAGGCGATAGGTCAAACCACTAGGCCACCACGGCATACTGCGTTCGAAATCCCTAAGGGGCCTGCTGTGAAAATGGGCAACGCTCTCTATTGTCAACTACGGAACCCATCACTGCGGTGTGGAATTCAAGGGGAGACAACCACACTATTTTCCCAAGAAAGTTGTCATGAAGGTTCACTAATGATCCTTAATTGAAGAGCACTAGTACTCTGTCAAGAATTGAGTGACTTAGAAGAAGAGGATTCAATGGGAAAAAATCTGTATGTATGGGTGATGCTCTGGAGCTCTCTCTTCTTCTTTGTCGGATACTCTTGACAGAGCAGTCGTGGTCACGGAGCACGTCGAACAATCTTCGCCAGTTCTCCCTCAAAACCCCCGCCGGGGGCCGCGGGTTCCAGTGCTCTGAAGCTAGAGTTGTGGATAACGCTATTTCGAGGCTTAAAGACTCGAACCCTTAAGACTCCAGAGTCTTAAAGACTCGACTATAATTGAGAATTAAATTGGCTTATTTTGTGCGTATGGATGCAAGAAACTTTGCGGCCTTTGAGTCGTTAAGCCTCGAGAGTCTTTAGGGTTCTAGGGGGTTTGTTACGGAAATCGACTAATGTATCTCCGTCAGCTAAAATTTCAGCCACCATCGTGTGATGTGGGGTCGCAGAATCGTAATTGATTTTAGTTCGTCGACATTGTCCTTAGATTATTATAAAGCACGGGAAAAAGCTGTAAATTTGAGTTGACGGGAAGGAGAAGCTTCGTAACTATTATTTATATCATTATCTTAAAAAATACTACCGTTTTTTTTTTTTTTTTTTTTTTTTATGGTATAGGGGGCAAACGAGCAGGCGGAGTAAAAGTAAAACGCCTGTGACATAAAAATAAACGGGCGCACATGAATGAAAGTATAAATTTCTCCATTTTAAGCCATTTTGGCTATGGAACCTTAAAAAACAAAGAAGGGATTGTTATTTGCTACTTTGATTTATTTTGATAAGATGCTTGTTTTTGATTTCTGGGCCACCATGGAACCTTATGATACTCGCAGAAAATAATTGATTTGTCTATACTTAAAAAAAAATGTCGAATGTCTAATTTTATTATGACACGGTCCTGTAGTGGCCTAGTAATCAAACTCGTTGGCTGTACTTAACTTTTTTTCAGCCCTTGCCACAGATGGATTATGAAGACCCAAAATTTGGGCCTCGCTCTGAAGGGTTAACTCCGGTAAAACTATTTAAATAAAGGCTATAGCTCTGTATAGTAGTTTCATTTTTAACCCCCGACGCAAAAAGAGGGGTGTCATTAGTTTGACCGCTATTTGTGTCTGTCTGTGACACCGTAGCTCTTAAACAGGTGAACCGATTTGAATGCGGTTTTTTTGTTTGAAACCAGGTTTTCTAGCGATGGTTCAAAATCGGTTCAGCCGTTTTTGTGATATTGAACTTTGAAGGGACAATGTCGGGGGTTTTCTAACTTTTTTACTGTTTATTAATGGTCATCCATCGGACCACTTTAAACATAAGTTAAACATGTCTTTGGGCGGGGCTTTGAAACGTTTCTACCACCGTTTCCGTGTGTTACAAAAATCTAAGGATAACAAAAAATACTGTATGAGATTTAACATTGTGTAAGGTTCTTGTTTTAATTTGTAACGTATTATTCCTGTTGTGCTGAGTTTTTGCAAATAATTTATTCTCTCTCTCTATCTCTCATCTCTCCCTCTTTCTTCCTTTCTTTCAATTATTAACTAATACGTAAGTCTAAAGTCAGTCAAAATATCTTTATTCAATTTTAGGCTAACAAGCACTTATGAATTATGAATGCGAAGCAATTCAATGGTGTGTGTGAAGTTCCCAATCCGCACTGGGCCCGCGTGGGAACTATGGCCCAAGCCCTCTTGTTCTGAGAGGAGGCCTGTGCCCAGCAGTGGGACGTATATAGGCTGGGATGAGAGGTGGTTAACAGACATATTAGGTATTTGTCGATTTTGGTAACGCAAGGGAAATGCCGGTTGAACGCTGTCAGGGCCCCAAAAAATCATACAAAATTATCATTTTAACCATGTTAAAGATATATAGGTCACGCGGCGGTGAGTTACGAATTTCATAGACGCCTCATTGTACACTCGAACCAACTGTGACCCACTGTGGACCCTTGTCGTAGAAAAAGACATAGTGACATCGCATTCCTGGACAATGGAATTTATTTTGATGGTTCCACTGTACATGGTAAAGGTACGAGCGCTCGTTTAATTTCATGTCACTAGCAATAAGTTTCTCGAATATCCCCGAGTATCTCGAATAGGTCCGCGGACCGGGAGACGAGCTGTCGGTAGGCCTCCAACAAGATGGAGCGACGACCTGGTTAAGATCGCGGGATCGCGGTGTGCGGAAAGCACAAGACCGGTCTGAGTGGAGAGCCTTGGGGGAGGTCTTTCGGCTGACATGATGATGATGATGCACTCGGATTTTCACCTTACCTACCTGCGTGCATTCAAAGTGCAGAAAGACAAGATGCATAATTACTTTTTAGGGTTCCGGAGCCAAAATGGCAAAAACGGAACCCTTATAGTTTCGCCATGTCGGTCTGTCTGTCTGTCTGTCCGTCCGCAGCTTTGCTCAGGGACTATCAATGCTAGAACGCTGTAATTCTCCCCCCCTCTAAAATCTAAACCGGTGGGTGGAAAAATTTGAAATAATTCAGGATGGAAGGTAGTATGTATATCAAACTTTCAAGGAAAACTATAACGGCTAAGTTTGATTGAGAATTATTAGTAGTTTAAGAGTAAATAGCAGCCTAAGGTATAAAATATACCTAAACTATGGAAGATTCCGTATAAAATACGAAATCCTTAGAAAAATATTACTTATTTTTTTCGTAATGGCTATTTCGGGCGTGTCCGACACGCCTCTTGGCCGGTTTTTCGCCTAAAAATGTACGGTTCATTACTCTTGGGTGTGCAAACACCGGTGATCGCTACTTTTGGTTACAGTCCGCGGGATATCAAGTAAAAATATGGATACGCCACTGAGCCAGCCACCCCAATAATATTATAGCTGTTGTCCGCGACTTCGTCTGCGTAGAGCTGGTTCATCGCTATCCCGCGAGAACTGCAATTTTGCGGAATTAAAACTATCCTATGTCCTTCCCCGGGATTCAAACTATTTGTATACCAAATTTCATCTAAATCAGTGCCGCGGTTCAGACGTGATGAGGTAACAAACAAAACAAACAGACTTACAAATAGAAAGAAAGAAAAGACTTCAAGTGGCGTGGTGACCACGCACCGAAAGAAGAAGCAGTGGCAGATCTCCAACTGGGAACACCCAAATACTCCGAAATATTTTATTCCGAATTTGCTAATTCCGTTTTTAAAACGCCGATTTTCACAATTCCTAAGGCACATAATTTCGTTTACTTAAAAACACGAAATTTATTTTTCCGAATTTCAAAATAACGATTTTTTTAATATCCGATTTTTAAAACTCCGAAGAATGAAAAGCACGAAATGTTATTGGTCCGAAATACAGTATTCCGATTATCAATTTTCTGAAATAACATCGCTAATTCGGAAATAATATGACATTCGGCAAAATAAACTTCGTGGCTTTAATAAACGGAATCTTGATTTCGAATCTCGAATTAATATCAATCAATTTAGATAAATTGACCTGCATACTTAGGTTAGGTTAGAATTGCGACAAGGCGCGAAGTGCCATAACTGCGCGGAATAGGAGCTCCGCGAAGCGGAGCTCCGTCGACCTTGTGTCACATCTCAGAAAATCAATAACAGTAAATACTGTTTCAGGCCAATCTAACCTACATAGTTTAAAATAAGTCGGGATTTATTATTGATCGGTGTAACGATATTCGGAATTTTGAAAATCGGTATTTTAGTAATCGGAATTTGTATTTTTGACATTTTGGATTATTATTGAGTCGTTCTTATTGTTCGGTTTACTAAAATTCGGAATTTTGAAAATCGTCATTATAAACATTGTATTTTTAATTTTCGGATTTATAACAATCGGATTTATAAAGAATCGGAATAGTTATATAAGGAGTTTGAAAACATTCGGAATTATAAAAATCGGTATTTTGAAGTTCGTGATTCCGACTTTCGGAATTTCATTTTTCGGATTTATGTAGTGTACCCTCTCCAACTAGATGGACTGACGCCACCGTGAGAGTTGCGGGCAAATGGTAGTTGCAAGTTGCAAGTAGCAAGTTGTCGTTCATTGTGGAGTCCTAAGGGCCTCCCCCTTAGAACGCCACAATTAACGAATTTGTTTAGCAGTTGACGTCTTCCAGCTGATGATGAGGAATAACCAAATACTCTTTTTTCTGTAGGGGGCCATGCCTGGGATGAGCGGAAATGGCCCAACGCCATCATTTCGACCTGGAGCTCCTCCTCAAATGGGTGGAAATGGTCCAATGCCGTTTGCTCAACGGGGAGCTCCTCCTCAAATGGGTGGAAATGGTCCAATGCCGTTTGCTCAACGGGAGCTCCTCCTCAAATGGGTGGAAATGGTCCAATGCCGTTTGCTCAACGGGGAGTTCCTCCTCAAATGGGTGGAAATGGTCCAATGCCGTTTGCTCAACGGGGAGCTCCTCCTCAAATGGGTGGAAATGGTCCAATGCCGTTTCCTCAACCCGGAGCCGCTCCTCAAATGGGCAAAAATCGTCAAATGCCATCACCCCAAGAGGCCATTCCTTATACTGGTGGTTCAGTAAGGGGACCGAGCCAGCACGTTCCGATGGGGGCTCCCCCTGTGATGAATAGCAATCCAATGCCTGCACCTGGCGACGAACCATACCAAGATGTAATGTATATTTTATTTAATTAATTAAAAATATTGCTTACTTGTAAAGGGCGGACGATGGATGCAATATGGTGACGAAAGCATAAGATGGATAAGACTTTTTTTAAACTTCGATTAATATTTTTGTGTAAAAATGTATAGAAATTTGAGTGATGGCGCTAATCTTCCTAATAATGGTGAAGTATCACTTTACAAATACGTACCACTTACATCTGTAGATGTAAAGAGGTAATTTTCCCCTACATAAGTGGATAGTGAACTATAAAAGGAATGCACTGAAAATATGTAATATAGAAAAAAATACGATTATTTACTACAACAATAAAATTATCCAACTATGTTCTCTTGTTTAAACCGATTGTAGTCATATCCATATTACGTATATTGTTCGACATTATTTTGACGTAAATTGCATTCGTCGTCCGCCCACTGCTTATTTGGGACCATTTCGTGACTGTGATAAGTAATTTTACTTTCTCCATGTTTTCATAATCATCATCCCAGCCTATATACGTCCCACTGCTGGGCACAAGCCTCCTCTCAGAACAAGAGGGCTTGGGCCATAGTTCCCACGCGGGCCCAGTGCGGATTGGGAACTTACGTAATGTCACGAGTAAATGTTTTCTTCCCTCTTTCTTTGTTATTTGTTAGTGGCCGAGACTACGAAGCTAGCGGTTGCGGGTTCGATTCCTGTGATGGGCAAACATTTGTATGATGAATACGAATGTTTGTATGTATTTGAGCATATATTTATTTGTGCATGTATGTCTATCCGTTGTCTAGCTCCCATTCAAGCTTTGCTTATAGTCAAAATACGCACAGGACTTATCACGCTAACACACACGAGTAATATTTACCTCGACGTTTCGGCAACATTACAGTGGCCGTGGTCACGAGCAGACGAGTAGGCTTTGCTTAGTTTTGGGCTAGGTCAATGGGTGTAATTTGTAAGATATTATTACCTATTGTTACAGATGGATTTTTCTTTTTCATTCAAAGCACTTCCACCACCACCTGGCTCGTATGTACCACGAGCAACTCCGGTAAATCAAAGTTGTATTACTTGCCGTACGGGTTTATTATTATAATTTGGCTAATTTACAGAATATTTTCATTATTATAAATTATAGTCGATAATTTTATTCTGATGTATGAGTTATGATATTGTTAAGACTTATAAATATACATTCAAATTTTCGCTTTTATAATACTAAAAGTACTAGGGTTGGAAAATCATTTCCCCAAAATCGTTATTTGCTGGTAGCAAAATTTCCATTCGCGTTTAGCTTATTTTCACAGTAGCGTTTTTTCCAATCAGAATCGACACAGAAACATAGGTAGGTTTAGGTTTATGTTAAGTTTGCATCGGCCTGAAGGGACAAAACTACACAAAAGTAGACACTGTGTCTGCGTCTGCGTCGACTCTGGAAAAAAAACGCTACTAACTAGCATATTAAAAAAAGGAAGCATTTGGGAAAAAACGCGAATGGTAATTTTGCTACTAGGAAATAAAGATTTTGGGGAAATGATCTAACCAGTATTTTAAATGACGAATTCAGAACTAATAGTTGATCATTTTTCAAAAGGAGCCTTTCAGGATGTTGCCTAAAAGGGTAAGTTGGGTTTTATGCTTGTATTACCTACCCAATGTTTCATTTTACGCAGTGTTTTGAGTGTTTCATTTCGCCAACAAACTGTCATGCAGTTTGGCGAAAAAATGTGTTCATGTATACACTGTGTAATTGTTAAAAATTAAATAAAAAAAAAATGTCTTTTCGTCCAAAATTCCTCAGTGCCTTAAGACCAATGTGTGTTGCCAGTGATAACATAATTATGGATCCGAGACGTGGTGCTTTACTGTAGGCCTTATAAATTGGCTCAGAGTTGCTCAGCGAGCTATGGAGAGAGCTATGCTTGGGGTTTCTCTACGGGACCGAATCAGAAATGAGGAGATACGTAGAAAAACAAGGGTAACCGACATAGCCAAGCGAATTAGCTCGTTGAAGTGGCAATGGGCAGGCCATATAGCATGGAGAACAGATGACCGTTGGGGCCGAAAAGTTCCAGAGTGGAGGCCGCGGATTGGCAAGCGCAGCGTAGGACGTCCACCAACGAGATGGACGGATGGCCTGGTTAAAGCCGCGGGCTTTCCGTGCCTCTATCTAACTCCAAATTCTATGTATATTCTTATACTGTCCAGGCTATTCGGTTGTGGAACTCCTTACCGATTGACTTACGACGCGCAAAGTTTTTGTCACTATTTAAATCTATGCTTAAGGAGCACTATCTGTCATCTTGTAATTATTAGCCTTATTATAATTTATTTATTTATTTGTTGCTGTTTATCTCACTACCTATAATATAATTTATTTTGGACGTATATTATATGTACGATATAATTATGTATGTATTCGTAGATGTATTGCTGTTACGTTTAAATTTTCTGATCTACTTTTGATGCACCACCTGTTGTAAACTAGTCCTTCCTTCTTTCTGTAAAAAAGGTTGCCTGGAAGAGATTACTCTTAAGCGATAAGGCCGCCTATTGCTCACCTTGTATTTTTTTTTCTCTGTGAATCTGTTTTCTGTATCGCTTACTATGTCTGGTGTACAATAAAGAGTCTTTGTATTGTATTGTATTGTATTGTTCACGGTGAATGCAAGCCGCTGCCAACCGAAGCCACTGGAGGTCTATGAGGGAGGCCTGTGTCCAACAGTGGACGTCCTACGGCTGAGATGATGATGATGATGATGATCTACCTACCTAATATTTTGAAATGGATCTAGTGCTTAGGGGTTCATTTCGATTTAGTGTTTAGGGGTTCAGGGATGAAAAATCGAGCTAGTTGTGTCATATTTCTGGAAAAATGGGTGTTTTCAAATTTTATTCGGAGTGATTCGGTCTCTCAGGTACTAGTAAGTACTAAAAACAATTTGTTTTATTTTTCGTGTAGGACGATTTCAATACACCAATCAAATGGGTGCCAGTGTCTTCGGTGAGTAATAATTTTCATTTCACAAATAAGTACCTACAAAATTTAAATTTGGACGGAACTCCCGGTGCGCGAGTTCGACTCGCACTTGGCCGGCTTTTTACGCTAACTTTCTTTTGAAAACACAACTGAAAAGAATTAACCAAATTAAGCGCGTACAGTCACCAGCACCAATATCTGACACAACAAGCGTGCATAAATATCTGATACGACTCTATTTCTAGGGCCGGAAGGACATGTCAGATATTTTTTCACGCTCCGCTGTGGTAGATATTAATGCTGGTGACTGTACCTATATAGGTACATATTGTACAACTGATTTTTATTCAGCAAATTGTACATTCGTACTGAATGACTGATAGTTAGATATACGTTATGCCAATCCAATTTATGGAAAGTGTAAACAAACCGATTTCATCGAAAATCTTGTATAAACACCCACTGGATCGAATCAATAACACATTTATCTATAATTCGTGTCTTTTAACTAGACGTCTAATCACTTTTTTCACCAAAATTCACTTGTTGTTGTTACTTTAAAAAAATATGGCTCTGTCCATCGGAGGACAATTTTGCCAGTGTCTAGTAGTTTTTGCCGTTGTACGGTAAAAAAAATCTAGAAAACGAAATATGAGAGGTAATGGTGGATGAACGATGACAGCGCGACCAAAATTCACTTGATTTCAATATTTAATTTTCATTTGAAAAATATGCGTCAAAATCTGACGTTATTTCTTGAATGAAACTCATGTATAATCTGTAGTAGCATAGACTAGCGTAGAGATCGATTAATACTCGATTGAATATGTGATTATTATTTATTTACCTTAAAATTAAAAAATAGTTACTGCTTTTATAATTGAGTAAACCGTCTTTGGAATTAAATCAAGTATTGTAAATAATAAAATAGACAAAAATACTTTAATCTATTCAATTAATAAATAATAGATTTATTGAACAGATTAATTATTTTGCAATAGGTTCTAGGTTTTCACATCACTAAATGTCTATGGTCGGGTTAATGGCGTCTTTGTTTATGTTTACGTACCCTTTCTATAAATTGGATTGACATAAACCATACTACGACTATTTACGTTTCAGGCTAAAGTGGAAGATGGTATAGCAAAAGTTACTGTGAGTAAAAATGTTAATTTAATCATTTTCGTATAGCTGGTACCACCTGGTATTTATTACACTGGTGATATAAAACACTATACCTATACACACAAACCCCGGTGAGGAATAGCAATATTTAAAGAAGTACCTACCTCGACACTGATCGCTATCGATACTAGGAAAAAAATGAAAACAAAATACAACCTACTATCATGTAATTGTAAGTATAAAGGCTGGTTCACACGTATTAAGTTATCAAGTACAGTACTTTCATACTAGCATGGTGCGGATGACACTTGTGCACCGTTTTGTTTTACTCAAAAAAAGTTGCTGCTGTCTAAATATATGAAAGTATATTTTAGTTGTAGCCTGAATATGACTGGCGTAAAATATGTTATACGAAATAAATTTAACCTATCAGATTTTTATAATCGATTAATTAAATTCAAAGCACAATTAAGTGAACAAACGTAATATGCATGTAACGTAACGCTGACGTAGTGGTGGGACCTAAATGGATCTTGTGTTATATCGGTACTTATTAATTTGGTAGTAACGAATATTCTTGTAAACTCTGTTTAGCCTTACTAAAGTCACAAATAATATTCCAACCTGGAATTTCACTAATAATTTCATCAAAATTAGCGTAACAGTCGGTTTAATTATGACATTAATTATGATTAATTAATTTATTTATTTATGTATTTGGGCACAAACGGTACAATAAAACTTACATTGTAAACAATGACATCAAACAAAGATATGAAGGTGTTGGCTGAAAATCAGCGCTGTAGTAGGCAGCATATACTTACTGCAGCATAATGCTGAGTCAATTCCTTTTCGACATCATCAAATGTTTTTATTTTCTGTAAATTATGTATTATTTTAAGTTCGATGTCGAAATAAAGTTATGTCTATGTCTATGTCTATGTCTAAACATTGACCAACAAAGTTGCCACAGGTTATTAATTCCCAATAATAAAGTATAAAACGGGTAAAGAAATAACAAACACACAAGATTAAGACACATTAAGATTTTAAATTATTAGTTTTATTGATTCAAGTTTCGACACTTTGACTCTCTAGTCATGTGATATTGACAGCTGTCACCCGCACCACTGTAGTTTACTTTTTAACTTAAATTTCAGCAACTTAAAGCATGTAAACGATTCGATTTGTAGCATTTGAACATGGCGGATGTAGACAATATCTAATTTTGCTATTTCTGTTTCTTTGGCTAGTTGAAGTATAATTTTGATAGTGTTTTACGCGGCGATTAACCTTAACAGTGAACAGTGATCACAAAATTCTATATTGCTCTCGTGTCTAACATTTTTTAATGCGCAAGTGGTCTCCACGTGGCTTCTGGAATTTTACTATCAAGTTGCAAAAACTACAATCACCGTACTTACAACGTGCCACTCAAAGAAAGTTTACCTTGACATTGGCGAAATTGTCCTACTAATTAGGACAGAAAAGCCATATCTTAAAAGAGAAGAAGAAGCATGTAAACAATTAATTTAGTAATAACCTTGGCAATAAGTTATAATTAAGCGTGCAAGTGAACAAGTAAATTAGAATTTCGTCTATTTTTCGCTGAAGTGGGTGGGCGTGAATTATCACTTGACACATTTGGACAGGTACGATTCAGTAAAAAATTAGATAAGTGTATAAGTTTGGCGGAGCGGTTTCGTTCGTAAGTTCTTGTGTTTGAAGAAGAGAGAAGAATAAGATCTTTTTTGAAAACGTCAAAGAGGTCAGAAGACTGTTGGCCGCCCATCTCGGGCTAACTAAAGAACTTAGCTGATGCGAACGTGTAAACGCTTTGGTACTTAAAATTAAGTCGCTTAAAATAGAGTTAAACTAGCGTACATACTTACGTATAAAGACGACTTTGTTTTACACTACGTGTTATATTAGATATAAGTACTATGATTTGGAACGTATATAAGTAAAAAAAATGCTGAAATTAACAATGTAAAAGCTAGCAAGCAAGCTTAAGGTCGTAATTATAATAACAAAAGCGTATGTTAACAGGACATGGACACTGGAAGAAACTTCAACATTGTTATAAACGTAAGCTTGTATTTGCCAGTCTAATTTCCATTTAGGGTTATTTTGACATTGGAGGCCCGAGGCGGTTCTGAAGCTACGGTAAGAAAAAGTATTCTGCTCTTACAGAAATTAGAATTAAAGCTGAAATAGCAAAGAAATCTTTACCTAACTAGTTAACTTATAAAAGTTGAAAACATCCCAAATTGTCATTTCAGAATTTAATACAAAACTGAAATTTACAGTGGACTTTCTGTGGTCGTCATGGCAATATGACGCCATAGTCCATGTCGGAAAGATGTCGGCTCTTTCTATCTAATTGATGATTAAAAAGTCCATTATCTTCGTGCTTTTTATGATATTTCTTTCACCATTCGATTTGTCAAACAATAAAGATGTACCCACACTGTATAATTCTCGTCATCGTCGAGTTGACAAAAAATGTATCCATTATTAGTCCTAGAACTGTTTAAATTTATATTCCAAAAGTCGCCAGATAAGTCACTAAACCATTTTTGTCGTCAAATCTTTTTTTTGGTCGCTAAGACTTAAGCGAAAGTCGTTAGTTGTTTTAGCAACAAAGTCGCTAAATTGGCAACACTGGCGCAGGTGCAGGTACAATCCTGTGCACGCGACGCGCGCAGTTAACGCTGTTCATACATACTATTGATCAACAGGCGTTTACCCGCGCCGAGCAAACCGCGTCTGCTAATTAGTGTAGGCCCCTAAACTATGATGTTTCGAAAATGAGAAACGAAGCGACTCCCTATAAAGAAAAGGTGGGTGTAGTGCCCCGCCCGCCTTCTTTTTTGTTCGTCTTGGCAGGAGCACTATCGTAACCCAAGTTACAAATTTTACGAATTTTACTAAGTTAAAATCATATTTTTTATATTTGCAGGGTACTATATTCGTCCCAGTAATAGATGACAGCATTGTACCAACGGTAATTAATACGATTAAAATCAAAACTCCCCTTCCTCCCCTTCCTCTATCCTTTCTCTTTATCTGGCTAGAAAGCCATGTATTCATTTTCTAGTTGATTTCAGCTCACCAGGTCTTAATTAAAGGATGGAGGATTAGATTATTTTGCTTTAGACTTGGTAAAATTGGTCTTATAAAACTTATACACACACACACACACACACACACACACACACACACACACACACACACACACACATACAAACATCACGCCTGTATTCCTGTGTTTTATTAGAACATAAATTTGCAGGTAGCACCCCCGACTACTATGGTACCATTTGTACCACAGACTACGACGGAGAATTTCGCCATGAGGGCACTTCTCCAATTCGTGACACCAGAGGAACTGAACAGAAATGACTGGCTGGGGTTCGATGCAGCTTTGAATAGGGGAGAAACACAACGAGAGGTACTCAACGATTCACTGTTCACCGACAAATGTTTGATCAAATCGCTTGACAAACATTGGGCATCGGCTAGCCCAGTCAGCGCTAGCCCTGGGGTAGAGCAAGAGGAGTGATCGCTCTAGATGCCAGATAGCAAGGGGTGGCATTTTCCAGTTCATCATCATCAGCCTACAGCAGTCCACTGCTGGACATAGACCTCTTCGATGGCGCGCCACAACACTCTGTCTTCAGCCCCTCGCATCCATCCGCCGCCAACGACTCTCTTAAGGTCCACCGTGCCTCAGAACGCACTACACTACGTTTTCCCGTCCGTGGTCTCCATTCGAGGACTCGTCTGCTCCACCGTCCATCGGTCAGTGAAAGACGTGGCCAGCCCGACGCCACTTCAGCGAACTAATTCTTTGAACAACGTCGGTGACTTTCGTTCTTTGACGGATAATGTGATCCAGTACAAGATAAAATGATGACGCCTTAAGCGGTGTAGACAATCTTGCTCTACTCTGAACTCTGATCAAGGGCTAGAGTTGGCACTGATCCCTGTGGTTGGAGAATCTGACTACAAAGTTTAAGTTTGCGGGTTCGATCCCTGTTTGAAGCAGATATTTTGTATGAGGAATACCAATGTTTATTCTGAGTGTTGGATTCTTAATATGTAGGTATTTTGTACAGATCGATTCACAAGAGCTGGCACGAATGGACTGAATGAGTGAATCGAAGTATCTGCGTGTTAACTATTTGAATACACTTCACACAAATATGAGAATGTCATGCATCTTATATTTTCCTTCAAAAATGTCTAAATTTAATCGGATTGGATGAGGGTGGTTTATGACTTACATGGGAATAAGGCAATTGCCGTATTCTCCTTTTATAACACTTGGCGTCTTTTCAGCCTTACAACGTTGTTATCAATGTGCAGCAGCTGCGCTGCCAAAGGATTAGGGTGCACAGCCGTGCACCGCTTAGCCAAGCGAGCAGCATGAGATTGTCTGTATCGCCCAATTTCTTCCGCAACCGTTGGCATGCCTAGGTACTCGTGGATCTCCTCGTTTCTTGTGAACCACGGCGCAAAAAATGTCAAAATGTCATTACTTTCGTTCAATCCATTCGTGCCAGCAGGGCTACTCCGAAACTCGAAACTCGAAGTTCGTGTCGTGCGGTCCCTCTCGCTCTCGTATCAAACAGTGTAAGTGCCAGAGGGACCGCACGACACGAACTTCGAGTTTCGAGTTTCGGAGTAGCTCAGCAGCTCTTGTTAATCCTTTACTTATCTTAAAGACATTTCGACACGATAAATCATCACCGTACCACCATATTATTATTTTTATGTTAACAGCGTTTATACCTGCTGAGCTACCAACGTTGCATTTTTGTTATTTTTCCTCGATTATGCCATAAAAATAGAATGAAAATTAATAATGTTGTCTGATAGAACACTTCTTAATATATAAGTTAATGTGTCTACTCCAATAATTATTCGTGATAGACTTTTATTTTCTTTAAATACCGGTCATAAACATTAATTTGTTTTTAAGGAATATAAAAGTCTATCACGAATAGTTATTGGAGTAGACACATTAACTTATATATTAAGAAGTGTTCTATCAGAAAACATTTTTAATTTTCATTCAATTTTTATGGAATAATCGAGAAAAATTAACAAAAATGCAACGTTGCCAGCTCAGCAGTTATAAACGCTCTTAAATATCATAACTCATTTTAGTGCGATGGAGGAGGGTGTAGAGCAAGGGTAAGTAAAGTATGATATAAGTAAAGTAATAGTACATTAATACCTATTAGAAATGGGAAAGTTTGTAAGTTTGTTTGTTACTTCATCACGTCTAAACCATTTAACCGATTTAGATGAAATTCGGTACGAAGATAATTTGAGTCTCGGAAAACGACATAGGATAGTTTTTATCCTGGAAAATGGCACAGTTCCCATGGGATATCGATGAACTAATTCTACGTGTTAAAAACATGGTTTGCGGAGCACCAACTCTTACTTGTTTTTTTATGCAAGATGGAGAAAAAGCATACGGGTCACCTGATGGGAAGCAATCACCGTCGTTAATAGACACCGCAACACGTGGGGTATCACAGGTGCGTTGCCGGCCCTTTGAGTGATTGATGAGGCATGCTAGTACTCGTAGGTAGTTATATTACTAACATTAACAACATTTCTAAGCAACTGTAACTACAA